>NC_051177.1:38827157-38912499 GCF_013339695.2 Rhipicephalus sanguineus
ATACGAGTAATATTTTCTTTTCTTTAGTATTCCTTTAAGAGAATCCCAACATTTTGTCCATCAGTGCTGGGCAGTATCGAAGATACATGTATCTTCGATACTATCTTAGATGCTTTATGGGTATCTTGTATCTGTATCGCGATACGTCTCGCAAAACAAGTATCTGTATCTGTATTTGCGATACATTGAAGAATGTATCGTGTATTTTAAGATACAAGATACTGCGATGATCGCACCACCACCGTGCGAAGCAATAAACGTTGGCTGAGTTCGAGCTTCTCAAGCTGATAGTGCTGCCACTAAGTCACCGGAATAAAACTAAAGGCAGTGACATTATTTTATCTTTCCACAAAGGTTTTCTAGCGAGGACAGGCGATAAGCTCTGAGCGTCCCTATATATTGGTTGAGCAGAGTTACGAGGTGGCGCTCGCGTCGTCTCGACAGACAAGCGCGAACGTCTGCGCCCAGCCGAATTTTAGAAGCTGGCTCGCCAGGTTCTTAAGCTGGGGCAATGTCCCACGTTGCAAGCGTAACCTTAGTTCCATAGGCGACCGCTACAGGCGCAGCTCGCGCGAAAGAGAAGTCTTCTTCCTCTTCTTGTTCGAGCACCTTGATGATATTAACGCAGGCAAAACCACAAATAGCATAGCCAACTGTAGCATGCGCATGCTCGCGCGAAAGAAAAGTCTTCTTCCTCTTGTTCTTCGAGCGCCTTGATGATGACATTAACGCAGGCAAAACCACATTTCCTCAATTTCCTCGACCACACGTTCGGCCACAGCTGCAAGGTCTGCGACCGCTTGTGGTTCGACAACAACCTGACCACAATCGCTACTTAATAAACGTGTGACGTCTTTATATGACAGTACAGGAATTGTGCGGAGTATTCACGGTTTACCCGATTATCTCGGAGCCAGCTCCTCAATCATCATTCACTTCGTGGATATGGTGTGGTTTTTTTGTTTAATCGTTTTTTTTTTTTTAGTTTTGTCAATGCCATGACACTTGGCACATCGCCACTCTCCTGTGCCGCGTTAGTACTACAATGCGTGCGGCGTCTTTCGCACACATGCTGATGTCGCTGTGAAGTCATTATCGAAGTTCTTCTTGTGTGGTCCTTCGTTATGAAGTCTGAAAATTGCAAGAATGGCGGGTTTCTTTGCCTCTCGTGGCTTTCACACTTCGGCGATTTGAAGGATCATGTGAATGTAAGTTTGCATTACATGCAATGACATCGACTAAAATGCAAATAAGATTCTAACAGCTATTGTACCAACGGTACCGATGCTGTATTTAACAGAACAAGCATTCACCTAACAGACGCTATCTTGGCGTACGTCTGTTTTTCCTTTATTCAAATAGTTTTTAAAATCACAGTTTGATTGTTAGCAGAAGTTATTTCTTAGCTGTCCTTCTTTTCCATCCCGTATGTAAAATATGTGGCACAAATAACAGCCGACGCGGACTTACAAGCTCAAACAGACGTTTATTAGCGTCTGCATGAGCCCAGAACGTCAAGATGGCTCCTTCGTTCCTGGTAGAACGCGCTCACGAGCTCGCTAGCCCAAAACTCGTCTTCGTCTTCTTGAAGGCTGAACGCGGGAAATTCAACACATTCCCGGCCGCGCAATGGTGTCGCGTCTTTTTGGTCAGGCGCTTTCGGTGTTGTATTCTCCAAAAGTCCTCTGTACGCGTTCATGCTTCCGCTTCTTCGATATGGCCTTGAGGTGTATTCGTCAGCCTTCTACCTTTCGAGCTAATCCTTCACATGCCGAAGCTTCTCTCGCCATTTGGCGTAGAGACTGAGGACGTCCTCTCCTGCCAGCTCGCGGATGTGGGCGAGCAGGTCCATAGGGCTCTCAGCACATGCTGCTTCGACGGTTTCAGCAGCAGGCGCCTGTTGCCAAAACGGTCCAGCGATGTCCTCACGTTCAGGTTTTATTTGCTGGGAAGACAATTCTGTAGTCTTGGGTCCGATTCTTGCAGAACTTGATGAGGTTGCGTCTTCTCGTGTGAGCAGTGAGGGACGCTCTTGAATTTGCTGGATGGCAGCACAGTCTTGTATGCGCAACCAATCATGTGTTCTTCCTGCCTGAGACAACTCCTTTAGACGATTCTCCAGGCTACCCATTTCTGTCTCTCTTCTCATCGTCTGCTGGTGCTCCACGACATGTCCTGGCTGTCTTTTTAGGGGCGAAGCTCCTTAAGGCGGCACCCGTTCGTCCCTCGTCGTGCTCGTAGTAGTGAGTAACAAGTCTTACCCTTTGACCTCCAAGGTGGTGCCGGTGGGAGATTTCTCCTGTGCGTTGTTGAACAATAAAAAATTCGCAGCGTGCGCGTTAACTAAAAGCCGAATTCTTCTGTCTCTGTAGAAGTGTAAGTGTTAGCTAAAAGCCGACTTCTTCTGTCTCTCATTCCCATTAGCAGCCATTGTTTACCTCCAAGGTAGTGCCTGGTGAGATTTCTCCTGTGCATGATTAAACAATAAAAATTTTGTTCAAAACGCCGTTGATTGATGAAATAAACCAACGAAAGACGCCAGATGTTTTGTAAAAACAAAACGAAAGAACGCCAGATGTTTCTAAAGCAAAACGAAAAAGACGCCAGCTGCTTAACGAAAGACGCAAGGTGTTTTCTAAAGCAATGGTTTTCTAAACAATGAAAATTCACAGCGTACATGTAAAATTAAAGTGAGCTGCAAGTCGTCATAACTCATCGAACCTTTAGTATAAACGCGCCCGATCTCACGTCGGTGATGATGTACTGGGCAGAATTCACGGAAGATTCACGGTTTACCGATGAACCTCCGCAGCTTCGCCCACTCATCATCATTCACTCCGTGGATATGCTGTGATTTTTTTTTTGTTTCTCCAACTCATTATCGCATTGTTCCATGCCCAACTGCTGCATCTTGAGCAGCACAGGGAAAATCAGCGTGAGCTTCTCCTCCGACACACGCAGCCGCTTGCGCACCTCGTCCAACTCCTGGGTCAACTTCTGTATTTTGGACTCGTACTCCTTAGTCATGTGTGCCTGAGCAGCTTCTCTCACGACTTTCTCCAGATTATCTTCAATGTTCTCACTAAAAGTTTGCTTCTCAGAAACCAAGCGTTGAAGATCCTTCCGCTTGTTTTCATGGGCTCTGTGCTCCCGCTCACGAGCAGTCTGCTCCTCGCGCAATTTCAGTCGCAGCTCGGCCATCTTAGTTTCCATTGAAGTGGCCTGCTCGTTCACGTTTCTTAGAGCTTGAGCTTCATGCAGTGTGTAATCCTTCGCCTGGATGACTCGCTTTTGGCTAGCATGAAAGGCCGGCTCCAGGCTCTGACTTTTGCGTGTTGGAACACGCTCTCCGAGTCGGGTCTCATGTCGCTGGAGTCTTCCTTTTTCCTTGCCGATGATTCCGTGGAATTCTTCTGCAGTGTCGAGTTGGGTGGTCATGTCCGTTAGTCGGGGGTGAAAAGTCTTTGATGATTTGGGGTCCGTGCTGCCTTGTAAGGTCCACCCACGCTTTTTCACGGTAGTCAGCGTTTTTTCGTTTCTTGGTCTGGAAACTTTTCCGGTCATTTTGACGTCTTCCCGCTGCATTCGCCTTAGCTTATCAGGGTCGCACATAGTGGTTGCATGACGACCTTTGCAGCCCAAGCATGTAACTCTACGCCTGCAATCCCTTGCTCGGTGTCCTTTAAATGTGCATCGAAAGCACCGCATGTCGGCAGAAAGAAGTTTCTTCTTCTCTGGCAGCGATAAGTCCATGCTACATGACTCTGTCAAATGCTGCGTCGATTTGCAGAAATTGCAGCTCGAGTTCGTTGCAGTTATAGCAACTTGACAGTGAAGTACTGATGATGTTGGGACTGCACTGTGAAAGTGAGGACTCTCGTTGTCTTTAGGATGAGTCGCCTCGTCGTATCCTTTCTCTTCTGCAAAGTCACTCCTTTCGAGGCTCTCCACTTCAATAGAGACAAAGTGAAGAAGACGCTCTAGTTCCGTGTCATGCTGAACGTTGGAGCTTTCAGGTTGTGTCGCGCAGGATCGATGATATGCCACGACGATGTCACGTGGCAATGCCCTCAGCAGAATGTCGCACAGCATCGATGAAAAGGACGACTTGCTGATGCCAAGCGCCTCCAGTCCCCGCGTGTTAATGAGCACATGGTCATATAACTTGCGGAGTTTGGCCACTTCGTTGGAAGAACGCACAGGAGTAAGCCTTCGAAGCCTTGAGAAATACTCCTGCTCCAAGCGCTTTTTGTCGCCGAAACGTCTTTTCAGGATGTCTAACGCGTCTTCGTAGCACGCTTCGGTGGTAGGAAGCCCCGCTATAGCTGCCGCTGCGTCTCCTTTCAAGAACAGCCTCAGGTAGTTAAATTTGTCGCTAGTTGAAAGATTGCCGTTCTGGTTGATGACCTGATCGAATTGCTCCCAGAACTCGATCGCTCCACTTGCACAAGTCACCAGCGAACGGATTAATTGTAACCTTCGGTAACTTGGCTCCTGGCCTATCAGCAGGTACAATAGCCGCTGGCACGTCGCGAACTTCGGTGGGCGGTGACACTGCAGATGTTTCGCTATGCTGGCGTCGTTTGCTCTGGCGTCGAGAAGCCGTTGAAGAACTCGATACCGTCGAGGTGATTAAAAGAGGACTTTATTTAACACTGAGTGAGGCCATTAAGACCCTGCTAGTAGTTCTATGTCCCCGTTTTCTCTCGTGCTCACTGGTACTTCTTTGTCCTCTTCTGTCGGCACGCTGGTGCTCGCGATGGAAACAACATTCCCGGCCGCGCAAATGAAGTTAATTACGGAGTTCCAGCGGGTATAGCTTTTGTATGGGCCTTGTCACAATCAGACCTCCTTGCTGTTTAACCTTGCACGAACGGACATGCCCATCTGAACTTCTAAAAACCTGAAGGATTCTTGCAAGTTTCCATAGTTGTCTAGGTGACGTCTCGGAATGTACGATAACGATGTCACCTTCCTTTAGATCCGTGGCTCGTTGATTGCCTGCGAAATGTGCAGACCTGAGCTGCAGCAAATATTCTTTCCGCCATCGCTTCCAAAAATTCTCGGTTAGAAGCCTTCTGTAGGCATGTCGACGAATGACATCCGATCGTCTCGAGTTGGCGTCAACGTCGACCGTGTCATATGGCATAGCAGTTAGTCGACGTCCAAGCAGTAGATCGGCTGGAGTCAAAGTGCACGGTTCCGCTTCGTCTGTCTCGACAAAGGTTAGAGGCCTAGAGTTGATTACTGCTTCGACTTCTGTCAGCACTGTCATAATTTCTTCAAAGTTGAGGCATGCTCTCCCGAGAATCTTACGCAGCGAAGTCTTCACCGATCTTATCAGTCGCTCCCACCATCCACCCCACCATGGTGCATTGGGCACTATAAACTTCCAGAGAATGCCGTTGACGGTGAGATGGTTCGCGACGTCCTCTTCTTTGAAGATGTGGCATAGGCGCTTTAAATCCGCTGACGTCTTTTGAAAGGTCCTCGCGTTGTCCGAATAGATAACGCGGGGCAGTCCCCTCCGGCTGACAAACCGTCGTAAGCATAACATGAACGTTTCACCTGTCATGTTGGAGACAAGCTCAAGGTGAATTGCTCGCGAAACAGCACAGGTGAAAAGTGCCACGTAGCACTTTGCGTCGCCGTCTTGCGTGCGTGCTAAGAGCGGGCCTGCGAAATCTACACCAACAACCTCGAAAGGGTTTGATGGCTCCATCCGGTGACTTGGCAAAGGCGCTGTTGGAGCACTTCCTGGTCTGGCGGCGAATCGTTTGCACACGTTGCAACTGCGTATAACTTTTTTCACCAAGACACGCCCGCGACAAATCCAGTAGTGCTCTCTGAGCTGGGTGAGCGTCTCTCGTACACCGTTGTGCAGGACTTGCTGATGTGCTCTGACGACAACCAGAGCGGAGTAATGATGCTTTGCTGGGAGAAGTATTGGATGCTTGACTGTTAGCGGTGACTTCAGGAGCGACAAGCGTCCACCGACTCTGAGAATTCCGTCAGCATCTATAAACGGGCGAAGGTTAGCAATGCAGGACGTGTGTTCCAGTGTCCGTCCGCGTGTTAGGCAGTTCACTTCTGCATGAAATTCTTGGTTTTGGACGTGTTTAACCCAGTAGTGCTCGGCCCGCAGGACTTCTGTCGCAGTCAGGTGGCTAGTTTCTTCTGTTTTGTGTCGGCAGCGGTCTGTAAATCGAAACACCCAAGCTGTGATTCGCAGCAAGTGCTGAAGCTTGCTGAAACGCTCAATGTTTATAATTGGAATAAGTCTCTCCGTTGCGGTCACTACTTGAACAGCTGCTATCTCGCTTCTGGCAGCTTCATCCATGTCCGGTGAAATGGTAGGTTGGAGAGGCCACTTCTCCACTGAACCGTGCAGCCAGTCAGGACCATGCCACCACACTGAGCTGGATCTAACTTTGTCTAACGTCACACCTCTCGTTAGTAAATCAGACGGATTGTCCAATCCTGGGCAATATCTCCATCGGGATGGTTCTGTTCTGCACTTGATGTCCGTGACACGATTAGCAACGAATTGCTTCCACCTCGTGCAGTCTCCTCGTATCCATGACAGTACAATCGTGGAGTCGGTCCACATAGTGTACTCAATATGAATGTCGTTGAGTGCACTGCTCACGTATGTCAGCAGTTTAGCGCCAACCAGTGCGCCCAAAAGCTCCAGGCGTGGTAGCGTCGCTTTCTTAATGGGAGCCACACGTGCCTTGGAGATCAGCAAGATGGGTCGTTCGGCCATGGTAGTAACGGCGTATATTACGGCTCCGTACGCTGCTGGGCTGGCGTCGCAGAAGACATGCAGGTGCATTTCACTTGGAAACTTCCTCCTTCCGCCCAGATAGCGAGGAATCGATATTTCCTGCAGTTGTGGAAGCTGCCGTACTAGGTTTGGCCATTCGTCTCGTAGGTCATCAGGTAGTTGGTCATCCCAGCTTATTCCACGTGTCCACAGTTCTTGGAATAGTATCCGTATGGCAATGGTGTACGGTCCAACCATTCCGAGTGGGTCAAATATTCTCGACGTCGCCTGTAAGACGAACCGTTTAGTGTCAAGTTTCTCTTTCATAAAGTCTAGCAGTCGGTCGACCGAGAAACTGAACTCGTCCTTAACGGGATTCCAAGCAACGCCAAGAACTTTAACAGATTGCTCATGAAGCACTACCAGTTCTTGACTGGCAGACTCCTTCTGTCGTTCCAGTGCAACCATTAGGTTAGGTGAGTTTGTGGTCCATTTGCGTAGGACCATTCCCGCTGCTTTCATAATTTGTTGCGCTGCACGACAAAATTCTTCAGCTTCGTCTTCCGTGTCGGCGCCCGTAACCAGGTCATCTACGTAAAAGGACTCGGCCAGTCTTGTTGACGTTTTCTCTTTGACACCTTGCGTTCTCCTCACATGGTGAAGGATGGTCGCCGTGAGGAGGAATGGGCTGCATGTAGCTCCAAAGGGTACACAAGTCATCCTCCATTCTTGGAGCTGACTACCCATTAAGTCACCTTCGGCAAACCACAGGAACCGAAAAGCCTCTCTGTCTTGTTTCCGTACGGATATTTGTAGGAATGCCTTCTCTATGTCAGCGATTACCGCTATAGGATGTGTCCTGAAACGCAGAAGTATCTTCCCAAGGTCTTGGTAGAGGTTGTCTCCCTTTTCAAGGCACTCATTGAGAGACTTGCATCCCTTGTCATGAGATGATGCGTCGAAAACCACCCGTACTTTCGTAGTCAACGCCTGCTCTCTGATGACTTCCTTGTGTGGCATGTAGTACAACTTGTCTGGCTCCGGAGGAACGTCATCAACAATTTCGGCGTGTCCCGCTCGCACGTACTCGCGTATGGTGTCGTCGTATGTCTGTAATAATCCCTTTTGCTTCGCGAGACGAGTAAGCAGCTTGTGGAGCCTTGTCACAGCAACTTGCTTGTTGTCGGAAAGCGCGCATCCCTCCTTCCAAGGTAGCGCCACTTCATACCTTCCGTCGCAGTATGTTATGGTGCTTTCGAAGTGTTGCATGACCTTGCTGACTTCATTAGGTCTTTCAACTGAGTCGGATATGCCAAGGTGCTCCAGTTCCCAGAACGTCCGTAGAAACTCATCTGACTCGACTACTTGAGTCTTCAAGGCGCAAACCATCATTCTAGCTGTGGCACACTGTGATGTCAAGAAGGTAGTGCGTCCTTGAAACGTCCAAGCAAGCTTGGAGTTCATGGCAATCAGTGCATCATTGTCCTCACACCGTAGGACTTCACCGGTCAGGACTCTCCACATTTGATCAGAGCCGATCAGCACGCTGATTCCACTTTGTGTGATCACTGATGCGTGTGCGAGTTCATCGGCTACGTCCCTTCCCAATTTCTTAAAAGAAGCGACGAATGAGACTTTCATTCTTGTTTCGTCGATGTCTTGGCAGATGTGCGGAATCTCAATGGCACTTAGCGAAACCTCCATGTCAGAAAAATGACTTCGTAAGCGAAGCTCCACTATTCGTCGATTTTCGGCCGCTTGGTTTGAGGCACTGGCGAAGGTGTTGAGAGCCATGTTTATGGATCCGAGGCATTTTAAGCCCAAGTGTCGTGACAACTCCTCGGTGACAAAGGTACGCTGACTGCCACCGTCGAATACACCTCGCACGTAGCGGCAGTTGTGATCGCTTACCGCCCAGGCTCTGAACGTTTGGAGGAAGACGCACGCATTGTAACCATCGCTGCTTCGCCGTCGTCTCCCTATTGATGAGCAAACTGTCGCACTTGCACGGTCAGTCCGGGCGGCTTGGTGCGAGTCCTGTGGAATCCTGTCTGGGTCACACATACTCGAGGCATGTCGGCCTTCGCACTTCGAACACGAGATCCTCCGCTTGCAGTCGCGTGCCCTGTGGCCTTTCGTGGTACATCGGAAGCACCTTTTGTCACTCGACAGCACTTGCTTCTTTTGCGTCAGGGACATGTCGGTAGGACACGCTTCCGTGGAGTGCTGCTTGGATGAACAGAACGCACACATCTCGTTGTAGTGCTGATAATCACGAGTTGATTTCGTATGGAGAACAGATGACGTAGGCTGCTTCCAAGGCCGACTACGGGCTGGCTGGGTCGCCACATGTTGAGCCCCGCTGTCTCGTCCGCTGCTATCCTTATAGTCGCTTTTTTCCAAACTCTCCAGTTCGACCGAAAGGAGCTTCAGTAGACCGTCCAGCCCTGCGTTGTCCGCGGCATCATTCTCAGCTTGTGCGGCACAGGTACGGTGATACAGGACCACGACGTCTCGGGGTAATGCCCTAAGTATGACGTCGCAGAGCATCGACGAAAATGAAGACCGCTGCACACCCAGTGACTCCAGCCCTCGGATGTTCACGAGCACGTGGTCGTAGAGTTGTCGGAGGGCTCTTGTATCACCAGATGCTCGAACAGGAGTCAGCTGACGCAATCTTGCAAAGTATTCCTGCTTTTGGCGGGTCTTGTCCCCGAAGCGCTTCTGTAGTAAGTCTACAGCGTCCTTATAGCATGCTTCAGTCGTTGGAAGACCGGCCACCGCTGAGGCAGCGTCTCCTTTTAAAAACTGTCGCAGATAGTGGAATTTCTCCGTCGTAGTCAGGGTGACGTTATTGTGGACAATCTGGAGAAACTGCTCCCAGAACTCCGTCCATTTACACACGTCCCCAGAAAAGGGCGCGATCGTGAGCTTCGGCAGCTTGGCTCCCGTCCTCTCTGATGGTGTAGCGATCACATTGGTAGTCGGCCCCGACCCCGATCCCTCTTCTGCTGGTGTGCTTGAAATGCGGTTCCGACTGCTCATGAGCTCGGCGAGAATGCGCGTCGCGTTGTCTTCATACTCTAAAATTGTTTCGTACTCGGATTGGAAGTCCTCGTCCGTGATGACGCTCTCTAATTCGTTGTTGATCTTGTTCAACTCATCGTTGTTCGTTTTGAGCCTCTCATAGATGGAATCGAGCTGCTCATGCGTTGCGGAGTCGTTGCGAAGTAGGGCACTTGCCTCATTGATGATCCGGCTGTTCAAAGATCGTCGTGAAGTCCGCTTCGCCTTGAGCTTGTCCATTTCATCCGGGCAACTCGCAGCCGTCGGTAGGTCTATCCCGGGTTGATCGGCACCAAATGTTTGGGATATGGCGTCGAGAAGCCGTTGAAGAACTCGATACCGTCGAGGTGATTAAAAGAGGACTTTATTTAACACTGAGTGAGGCCATTAAGACCCTGCTAGTAGTTCTATGTCCCCGTTTTCTCTCGTGCTCACTGGTACTTCTTTGTCCTCTTCTGTCGGCACGCTGGTGCTCGCGATGGAAACAACACCGTACATCACCTATGTCTCAATATTGTTTTTTTTTTTTTCTGCCGGTCTGAGATATGTCTTTAGCGTGCATGCTGCCGATGTAAGCTCTCTGCTTTATTCCCTAGTTTTAACTGTCTGTGCCATTTCTGCTGCTGTTCTTCTTCAAGTGGAATATAAGTTTATATACTTATATTCCACTTGAATTTACTGTTATGTAAATGTGATGTTGAGAACAAATATATAATAATCCGGGCGCGCCTGGTGTATACAGTAACGATAATTCTGCTTACTGCTAAGTAAATTAGCAAATTTGAGTTTGCATTATAATAAAGTAAATTATTAGGCGCCATCTTAAATACGTTGGCAAATATATTCGAGAAACACTGTTATACCACATGCTCCGTTTTTCTCATGAGCGTTCCAAAGAGTCGTTTTACGCCATTTTCCATAGGCACTGAATTTAATTGTTGTAGCTATTAGGGGTTACCCGCCGCCGTAGACCAGTGCTTATGGCGCTCGACTGCTGGCCCGAAGGTCGCGGTAGCCGGATTTCGATGGAGGGAAAATGGTAGAGGCCCGTGTGCTTATATGTAGGCTTTAGAACCCCAGGTGGTCAAAATTTCCGGAGCCCTCCATAGAGCATCTTTCATAATCATATCGTGGTTTTTCGACGTAAAACGCAACAATTATTATCAGCTTTCGGGGGGCCTCCTATATCGTGTTTCTATACTTATTCGCTGTGTTTGATACGAAAGCGCTTTTATATTTTACTCAGATATATTTATTTTTGTTGTTTAGGCTTCCTTCGAATCCTTTTACTGTTGCTAATCGCCAGGTAATCGGATCTATAAGTGTCAATAACATGAACAGCGCTTTGCGCAACTGTACAATACGTCTGAAACGTTTCTGGGCTGCACATGTTCTTGGTGACGTACACCATGTCTGGTGATCCGTTATTACGAAAATCGTAATATGTTTACCGGCAAGGTAGAACTTCACAGCGGTATTTGCACCATCGTGCGGAAGCTTCTTATTGAAGTTCATATGGTTACTTGGCAACCCGCTTGCTGGTCAACAAGTATAGAGCAGCGACTAGCTCCCATCAGTTACAAAAGCTACAAGCAATAACCGCTATCAGCGAAATGTATAAACAGCTGTCATGTTAAGCAGCTAAAACAGCACCAATAAGTTGTTTCGGAACGAAACAGATATACCTTGAACAAGAAGTACAAAACTTTTGAGATACTAACAGAGTTTTCATTCAAATGAAACACAATTGGTCGCAGTTAATAAATTTTTAAGCGAATATTTATGTGCATAGGCGTATAATGCTGCATTATATAGATACATATTAACAAATTTGAGAATGTATCGAAGTATCTTAAGATGCAATTGCAATGTATCGTATCGGATACAATCACTGTTGCAGTATCTTGTATCTGTATCTCAAATACTTCTTGCCTGAGTATCTTGTATCGTATCGCGATACAATTTCAAAGTATCTTTGCCCAGCCCTGTTGTCCATTAACTACGCGTTAAAACGCTGCCGTTGTGGTAGAAATTGGATATGAATAGGAAATTTGGACTAACTGTGGTCAAAAGCGCAAGCAGAGTGCAGTAGTGCTAACCCAATGCATATACTGTATGCGCAAACATTAGCCGACGGATTGCTGCAGCTGGCTTAGTCATTATTCAAGGACTTAAACTTTTATGCGGGTCACGGCCACTTGACTATTTTCTTAAGGAACGGTGAATCATAAGTCCATTACGCTAACGCCTCAAGATCGAATGCGTGCGTTTGGCCAGATACAAAGATTTAGGGCCACTTCAGAATCTTGACGGGAGAACATATTTATCGAAGAACATTATTTCACAAAAACGAAGTAGGAGCCTATAAAAAATAGCTATTCTCATTCATATCTCTCTAGGCCAACCCCGTTCAACGAGGCAACTTCGTAAAATAAAAAAAGGTTAGAAATAATCCCAAGCGTTCGCAATCATAAACTATCGTTCCTGTGCAGCTTTTATCCGAAGGAAATGAACCATTGTTGCTGGGCCCGTAGCGGGAAGGAGTATAATGCGCGAAGATAAATATATAATTTATTGCTAGAGTAAGAAAGAAAAGCGAGGAGTGGAGAAGCGAGCTGATCAAAATGCGGAGAGTATAGGGAAGATGATAGATGATGGATGGCGGCCGGGGCGTCCGGCGTTTACGTCTTTGGAGAAGTTGTAAGCTCATGGCCCCTCTCGGTGCTCGAAGCGCTGCTCTGGTGGTCGCTCGGTCGGCGTGTGTGTTATGTAGGGGTACAGTTTTTGGTGGAGAGGGTGGATCACAGACGCACAGCAAGAGGGCAGGCACGAACGATCATGCCGGCGGCGTACGCTTTTTCTACGTTGCACGCACGCAGCCCACATGGTCACATACACAAATACGCACACATATGCTCGGACGAGCAAACGCACATAGAAATAGGGGCGGCGGCGGCTGGTGCCGAGCACAGCTGCATATCGCGTCGGGAAGCTTGGCGCCCATTCATCAGTGACCAGCGCCGAGGCGCTTCTTTGTCACCTCTCTTCAGAACGGTCACTTAATATTCTGACGCCGCGCGCTCTCTATAAATCAGCTGCCTCCGTCGCTGGCGCGCCGACGCTCCTATCTCTCCCGGCCGAGAAGTTCCAGAGAGAATGGCACTATAGGGAAGAGCACCGAGGGAACGCGGCGTACGGGGAAACGGGAAGGACGCCGGCGCGGAGTTGCTCCTTCACCCAACCATGACTCCGCACTGTCTTCAGAAGCGGCAGGGGCATCGCGTTACGAGGGAAAAGAGTGGGGAAGGGTTGCGTGGGAGCGAGTATAGGGAAATGGCTGGCGGACGTATCCGTTTTCTCTCGAAAAACAGGCAGCACCATTCATGTCGTATAGGCCATCTATACAGAACGTTCCCATGATTTTGTGGAGGGTATCTTGGGGTTTGCGCACTGAGTGTAAGCCTCACAGCAGGCGCTATCGGCCTCTCCATACAGCGTCGGCACGTTGGACCGAAGAGCTGAGTGAGACGGAGGAAGTGAGTCTTCAACTCGCTTCCGCTACCCCGTAATCGCCGGCATAAGTCACTGCATCGACTCGCGTGGTGGGAACGTGGAAAAGAGAGAGAGAAGGAAAGAAAGTCGAGATGCGGGAGAGGAGAAAGTCGAGAAGAGATGGCAGTCTGGCTGGCCCTTCAAGATATTATACGCTGGGTTCACTGACCGAAAACACTTTGCTGCAGTGGATTCTTAAGGCGCTAAGCATACACCGCTCAAGACGCATTTTTTTTTCACATCAGTGAGAAAGAGAGGTCATCAAACATGACGGTGCTCACCCATCATTGTCCTTAAAATATACACGGCCGCATCTGGTGCACATCATCTTCACAGCCTCCCGTTCTTGAGAGTATCGGAGTGGAGAAATTTGCGTGCTAGCACGCATTACACTGCGGAACTTTTCATGTTGTTTACTCCGTCGAGTCCGTACACCTATTGTACCTAATGAGAGCAATCTACTTTAATTAACTTTAGTCACCGGCGTGCGGTTATGAGAACTATATAACATACAGTAGCGATACGTATTTTCGTCTGTCTGTTCGTTTGAACACTGCTTCCATACCTTATCTGTGACGTGATCACTACATTAGTCAAGTAAAATGAGTTCCAACTTGCGGCGCTAGCCCGTAATCTGATATACATATTTGAAAGGTGTGGATAAAGAATCGGAAGGCATTATTGTACTTAAATGCGTGATTATTATAATTAAGGACACTGGCCATCGTCGCAGTAACACACACGCAGGCAGACAAGCGCTAATTTAATAATAAAAACCTCTAACTGCAAAGCGGGCTTCTGCTCATTGAGGCACTGCTTGCAGAGAAGCCACCTGTGACGATCACGAGAAAGCTAAACAGTCCAGTATGTTAACACATGAAATGGCGTTTTGAGTGCGCCGCAGGTACCATAGCAGGTGCATCGCAGAAACATTTCGTTTCTAAAAAGCCCAGCTTTCCCATATTCGTGGTCGTCCGTCTTTGAAATCTTCAAATTAGTCTACACATTGCACGGTGATTCACGAAAGCACGCCACCGCACACCGACACGCAGCCGAAAAGGATTGTTATGCGCCTCGTCATGCTTTCTCTTTGTTGATTTTTTTAAAAAGCGCCTAAATTCACAAAGTTTTCTAACACCCGCGCGGCACGTTCCGAGACGCAGTGTGAAGTTGGTCTGGCGAAACAACGAAGAGAGAGAAGGAAGATTCGATGTCGTCGTGCTCGCTAGCGAGACGCCAAGTCATTTTCACGCGTTTCTAGCCACGCCGATTATTCGCCACATTCCTCGCCGCGGCGTCTACTTGAGCGACGGCGTCAGGCCCTCTCTTTGTACGCATCCAGCAGCCGTTCATACGCGCTTTCCACCCAACACGTATACGCCCGGATGCTTTCCTTTAAAAACGCCACGTAATGCGGCAAAGCCGTACTCCCGCCTCTCTAGGGAACGTTTTCCATAACGCTAAAGCGTGCTTGCTAGGCGACTGCGCCCCTAGTTGTCGCAATTATGCTCGAAAATCTCGGAGGACTATTAAAAAAAGAGGAGATTCGCAAAAAAAAAAAAAAGGAAAAAGAAGGGAGGAACACTCTAGGGAGCATTAGACAGAGGCATACTTGGGGTACGGGTTTCGACAGAACACGGAATTTGGGGGTGGGTGGAAAAGTGGGACACTTTACTGTACGGCATTCTTGTCCTCTAAATTTTAGAGCCCCTGATTTTTTTTTTAAATCTGTTCGGTGCTCTGTCCTTCTTTTTTCAAGCTCTTGGCACTTCTCGTTGCACCTTTGAATTCGCTTTGCCTCCTCGTTCCCAAGCGAGCGCCTGGCTTTCGGGTTCAAAAAACTTTTTTTTTCGTCTCGCTAGAGTCGTTTCATTATACTCCCCTGAAGGAATAAAAAAAAATGCGAGAAAAAGAAGTTTATGGAGCTGAAGGTTTATTGGGAATCCCCGGAGAGGGTGTCGCCCCATTCAGAACGCGGAGAATGTGTGAGAAGATCGCTCGCGGCCCGTTGTAATGACTCGGCGAAAAGAATCTGTCTCACGTCGCGTCGAGTTGCTTCGCCGAAGCAGCGACCGAGTGCGCACAGGCAAGCATAGATAGTCTCCGCCGCTTCTGCTGCTGCTGCTGCTGCTGCTGCTGCTGCTGCTGCTGCTGCTGCTGCTGCTGCTGCTGCTGCTGCTGCTGCTGCTGCTGCTGCTGCTGCTGCTGCTGCTGCTGCTGCTGCTGCTGCTGCTGCTGCTGCTAAGGCAACGCTATGCCTCCCCTCCTACGGAGCGTGCTCTCATCACAGACTCGAAACGCGCAGAGATTTTTGTGTTTTTATTTATCTGTCTCAATACACGCTCTTAGTCTATTCCAGGAATAAAATGCACCGTATCAAAAGAAGAAGAAGAGAGGAAGAGAGGAGAAAGCAGTGAGGTTCGAAAATGGATGAAATAAGAGAGCTCGAGTCGTGTGTTCCAGGAAAAAAAAAAAAAGCTGCAAGCGAGCATCTTTTGAGGTCGAGTGCTTCTTTTTTACGGAGCCTCTTCAATAAGGATTTCGCATCCGCCGTGTATAGGAATGAGCGGCGGCGGGGAATGCAATGTATGCATCGCCATTCCGCACAGAAAAGCCATTTTGGATTAGGTTTCGATCTGTCACCCCCCAAAAGCTAAGGCCGCTTTGGAGTTCAAAGAAGGTCAAGGCAGTTGTGCCTTTTCAGTTCAGTTGGTTGCAGCGCGAGAGAATGCCGAATACGCTGAAGCATGCAATAGCAACGATTTTTTTCTCTTTTTTCTTGGAATAAGCTGCTTCGGGGATGCTCGGGAGACATTGGGTTTGCGTTGTAACTTCTGAATAGACGAGCGAGACCTCTTCAACAATTGTGGCCGGAGTAGAACGCGATGGCGGAAATCCGGCAACCGCATTCGTGTTATTTTCCGAACGAAAAAAGATACGAGTATAAACTTGCTAAGATTGCCTAACAGCAATTTCCTAGCAAGGAGGGACTTAGTATTTTCTGTCTACTACCATCACCCACTCATCCGTAAGGGCTTTTGAAAGGAAATTTACAGCCATTTACTCTTGCTTACTGACACAAGGGAATAATTTCAATCTCTCGTCGTTTCAATATGCAGTGGCACGCTGGGAACACGCAGTCTCTCATCTCTGGTGTATAAGTCCCTGCATCGTCCTTTTTTTTTCTTTTTTTAACGTCAGCGATCGCTTCTACAAAGTAAATCTCAGAAAATTTTGTCACTTAGGAGAGAAATAGGAGAGAAAATGCCAGCAGAGAATAAGCAAAAATATGCACGAGAACATCAAGAAACCCAAGAAAGGCAACTTCTTGGCTTGCAAAGCACTTTTTTTTTAACCCGTGTTGATTCTGTGGTAGCGCGTTTGATATTAGAAGAAGGGTAAACTTTCATTTTAGATTTGAGATCCAACTGGCGAGGTCCCACGCTGTCCACTTCAAACATCAGGGCAGTCTTGTGAGCTATATGGGTCAAGATTATACAGACGCATTCAACATTTCAAACTCAGTTGACTAGGATACAGGTCTGCCGCAGTCAACATGACATTGAAACATAAGTTTTCTGCAGTCGTAAGTTCTTTCTTTGATCCCTTCTCTCAACGAAACCCGTAAGTGTTACGGGGTTGAATATGGGTGCTGGAATTATTTATCATTTTTTCATGCGCTTAAAATGAAACGCGTTTTCTTGTAACTCGTTCTTTTTGCGTTCGCCTCTCTAACGTAGATTTAAATAATCATCTTGTTCACAATGTTTCTCTCTTACCTTTTTTTTTATTTCGCACATGAATTCCTTTGTGTAGTTATGAGCAACCTTTAAACGTAATCAAGGAACAGTAGTGTTTAGTCATCATGCATCGACGTCTTCATTCCGTCACGGTGCACGTCACCGGTTCACCCTGTCACGAACAACACAATGAAGACCAGCCACCTAACGTAACTCGGAAAAGTCATTACCTTTGTTTGTCTCATAACCTGCGATCTGCACTTAATGCTCACGCACACTCTCAAACCTTCGCCCCAAATGCTGTTTTTTTTTTTTTTCGTTTCACCTCACATTCACAAGCGGACGACTTCAAATTAGAAAAGTTTTACATCCACCACTATACCGCCACGCTTTCGCGGTAAACTTCTAGTGTGTCGCTGCAGTGCCGCTTCGCAAATACCGGCGAAAAAAAAAAAGGCACACGAACGAAGCAGTGCAAGCAAGAAAACGTTGAGTGGGACGGCATTCGCTTAACGCGAGACCCTCTCGTGTGCCGAATGCGAGTACCATGATCGGTGAGGCACGTGCGTGCACCGGAGTGTCGTGTTTATTCGGCGTCCCGGTCACGAAAGCGAGCGAGTGAGCGAGCGGTGACTTTTGTGCCGCCGTTCGTGTATTGCCCGCCGAGAGCTCTTCCATGGCCCGCGTTCTCATTGAGCGGCGAGCAGCGGAAGCGTCACTTTGTTGGCATTGGTGGTGGCGTTTCGTTCTCTCTCTGTTTATTTCTCTTTCTTTCTTTCTTTCTCGCTCTCTTATTGCCTTTATTTGCGTGCTCTCTTCCGCGATGGGAAGTATGCACGCCATTCGCCATCGCATTTTGAGTGACGCGTCGTAATTAGCTCTAACGTTTCCTCCTTTTCTCCTCCTCTCCCATTCATGGTAGCACCGTGACAGCCAGCCCCGGCCAGGCTTTGCTCGTTCCTCGCCTACAGGCCATTTTTTTTTCCTCCACTTCTGGCCCGGTGCTTACGAAAAGAGGATGCGGAGAGGATCGGTGATATGGCAGCAGTACCTCGTTTCTCGTTGTTCCGGTCGAATCGGCGTAATTTAAGTGTTCAGTGACGCGAACTTTAGAAATTCTCTCTGTTTCCTACGCAGAAGCAGAGAGAGAGAGAGAGAGAGAGAAAGTCGCATAAGGGAAATCAGGCTACACCTGGATGCCAGCCCTGCTGTGTAGAAAATAAAAGGTGACTTAAATACGATGAGGAGGAAAGACGTTTGCACAAAAAAAAAACCAAAGAAGTGCATCTTTAAACTTTACAAACCTTTAGAAAAGTTTAGAAATCTTTCATTTCGTAAGAGCTGTTTGCCATTGAAAAGCAGCTTTATGGAAGGCAACTGTATGGTTTACAGCTCTACGGTTTACGGCAACTAAAGAAAACCCTCGCTCTATTTTGCTATTGTAATTTCATCGAGTTTCGCTTCGTATACGTAGTTCATGTTTTACCCTGCTTGTGTGTAAACACATGCGCGCGAGTTGTTGTTGTACAGTTCCGGAGGGGATATGAGACAACTATTGGCAGCTTGTAGTTCTGCCACAGCCTTCATATCAGCGCATGAGTCAGTGCCTGACGCTAGGCCCGAGCGATTCGGCACACCACACAGAGGACTGAAACACTCCCGTTAAACGATAGCATTCCATTGATGTGCTGATCTCGCATCTTGGTAGATAGGTGGTCCGCTGATGTCTCAAAAGGTGTAGACTACTGTTGGTGGCGAGTCTGTGAATGACCACACGGCGTTTTGCGGATTGCGCAACTTTCACATTCGTGACCACATACTCGCGTGCTCTCATTAACGTACACGTACGGTTTACCATACGCGCACGGTGATGCTACGTAATCTGACGTTTCTCACAATATGCCGCTTTAGAATATTATATCCAAAGTATCGAATTTAGGAACAGAACTTCAGCGCAAATGAAGACGGACCACGAAGACAAGAAAGACAAGGACTGGTGCTCACTAACAACTGCTTTATTCTTCTCACAGCATCGCATATATATGCGTGCTCCGCGATTTCGCGAGACGTTGATTCTCGGCAGAAGTAATAATGAACATGCGCGGCTTGCACTGGAAGCATATCACATCAGGAAAGGGGAGCTGATTGTATCAGTGACACCTCTATTTCTGTGTACTCATCAGAATATGAATTTATGCGTGCGCATTTTGGTTAGACATCTGTGTTTTTACGGTTGCAACACGACGCTACGCGTGCGCATGCAAGGGTTATGGGTGTGGCGTATCTTGTTTAAATATCTATGTTGTACGTATGCAATACGAAGCTACGCGTGCGCATGCAATGATTGTGGTTGTGGCATATATATGCGATGCTGTGAGAAGAATAAAGCAGTTGTTAGTAAGCGCCAGTCCTTGTCTTTCTTGTCTTCGTGGTCCGTCATCATTTGCGCTGAAGTTCTGTTCCTAAATACTATGTACCAACTAGGCCCAACAAAAGTTTTACCAAAGTATCGCGTTTGTTTTCACTGCGCGTGCCTTATACGCGAACTCTTGCGTAAACGGGTTATACGCAACCAAGCAGCGCAAACTCTGCAAACCCAATTCTAAAACTCTCTAATTATATTATCTAAAGTACTGTACAATTAGAGCTGTTGAATTTTCCTCGTTGCCCGACATTTTTCCGAGCGGACCATAGGAAACTTTGACGGTCATCTTCTGTATTAGGCGCAAGAAACAAATCCTAAGAAACATACGCGTCAAGAAACGACTCGCCCTCTGACTAACTAATGCAACCGATGAAGTTGCTTTCACCTGATCCGGCATGAGTCCACCCATACGAGAAGCTCATTCTTTTCCTTAAAGACCTTCTTAGCGCTAGTCCTTCGCGTCCGAAACAAGGCTCTTGCCTTAAACGGAAACACGATATCAGCGCATTCTCTTTCCAGTGATCGCGGACAAGCGGAAGAGAGGCCCGCCGCGGCGTGAACAAACTGTCAAGGAGTGGTTTACGACAGACTTATTAAATTTTCCAACGGGCGCTTAAACTGAGACCGCAATCGCCGCTTTTAATTAAACTTTGTTCTAAAGAGCGCGTCACGCGAGCCCTTCCCTCCACTACGACGCTTCCTTTCAAGCGAGATGAGAGCGGAGCCCGAAGAGAAGCAGGGGGCTTTAATTTTTGTCGCCGGTCTTATTTCACTCAAAACCGTGCTTTTAGATTGTTGTTTATTCTCTCCCGCCTTCATTTTTTCCTTGTCCCGCTTCTTCCACTTTCCCTTACTTTCACTCGCAATCTTGAAAAACGAGGTATGGCACTCTCTTGCCTCTCTCTCTCACTCTGTCCATTTCTCTCGCATTTATTATTAACCCCCCGGTCGCCTCGTCTGGTCCGCGGCCGCGTCGTCCCCACTCACTTTCAGTTCTTTTAATCTGGGGATAAAAAACGAACGTTAAGCGCGCCCGGCACCGTTTCTCACGTTCACGGAAGGCCCGGGCCAGCAAAACCAGCCAAAACCGCGGTCCCTTCGTCATCACCTCCCCTCTTCTCCACTTTTTCCCATCACCCCCAGTTTCGACTTTGTTCATTCGTCTTCAGTGTCGGTGGGGTGTTTCTGCGATGTTGGACGGTGGGTGTGCGGATGAGTGAACGCGTCTGCGAAGGAGTGAGAAGGCGCCAAGAATTCCTCTAGCTACGATGACCGGTGGTGAGGAAAGAAGGGGGAGGGGTGAACTGAAAAGAAACGGGAGCCATTGGCAAGGAGAGGGTCTGTTCGCGCAGAGCACCGAGAATATGACAACGAGAAACACTGCAATAAATGGGAAGTATACATATGTACGAGACAAGGGGGCCTGCAAAGAGAACGACTATAAATGAGAGCGAGAGACAGTGCAAAGAGGGGGAGATGAAAAGGCGTCAGAATAGACCAGAGAGCGAGTGATGGTGTGCGTGAATACACATTTCTTTTCTGCGATCGTCACTTTTTGTCTCCTCCGTTTTTCATCTCAATTTTTTTTTTCTGTCGGCTGGTTCCACTTTGTTCCCGGCATGCGAGCTGAGACGGAGAGGAGCGCGAATGCGATCTAATGAAATTCGCGAAATGAAGGGGGGGGGGGGGGGCACCATGCTTTCGCCCCACGTTCCCGCCTCCCTAGGGAGAGGGGGTGGCGGTCGTGCCGGGAATCTCGTAAACGCGTCGTTCCCCCGCACAATGCGGCCTGGCGAGAATGCCGGAAGAAGGATGCTGATAGAGAACTTGTGCGTGCGTTCGTGCCCGATTGTGTGCGAGCTCGCACGTGGGCACGCGGGCCATAGTTGTCTAAGCGCGCGAAAGGTTCGAGCTAGCCGGCGAATTCTCCTCCTCCTCTCCGAGTCGCGACGTGTACTAAGCGTACTTTGGCCATGGGCGCGAACAGACCTCGATGAAGAGGAGGATTCGCGAGAGGTCAGCCAGCCCGGGCAGCATCCCCCGGTGCCCCCGCAAGTTCCTTCCTGCTCACCCTTTCTCATTTCCACCCTTTCCCTGATTCTCATCTACCGTCAACGCCTTTCTTCTCGGCACCTTGTATAGTCGCGCAAACTCCTTCAGAACATCTCCCGTTCTCTCTCTCCCTCACTTTCTTTCATTTCCGAGCGGTCTTCGGTGCGCGTCGGAGATGACAGCGGATGGCTTCGTAATTCCAGACAGAGGAGCCCAAATTTTGGCCGAATCCTCGTAGGTGGTCGGCACCGCGAGAATTGCTAGAAGGTTTGGCCGAGATGGGAGCGACGGCCGGGGCCGACCATCGGGTGGTTCTCCAGTGCCCCTAGCTCTTATGAAGGAGGCGTTTTGTTATCGGTTTTCCGAGGCTGGAGTCCCTAGACGGAATCGCTTCTCCGAGCGAAGCCTGTTGGACGGGAGAGGCGAAAAGAAAGAACACAAAAAAATAAGTCAACCATCGCGGTTGAAAGAGGCGAGTCGGATGGGGAGAACGTGTGGCTGGCTCATCTCCTTCGACGAATGGGGCCCGTACGGGGAGACGGCGTGCAATATTGACGCCAGGATGCGTGCAGTTGAGCGCGGAGCGATTGGAAAAGCATGTCGAGCCTTTATACGCGGAAAAAAAGGGCGCCTTCCTCTTTCACCGCCTTCTTCGGCCGAACACGTCACTTCTGCGGGCCTAACCATGCTTGCGATTTCTACTTTTCTTTGTACCTTTTGTATGTGCGGCGCTTTGATCTGACTGCGTTCTAGAGTGCCGAGCAGTGAACCGCCTACCTGACATTTAGCCGAGTTGTTCAATCGGCTGGTACGCCCCTTTTTTTCCTCAATTCTTCCTGTTTCTCCCTCTCGTTCTCATTCGCTCTGCTTTGGTTTATTTCCTGTGCGTGGGCTTACACGGGTAGCGATGAATCAAAGCGGTGGACAAGTAGCAGTGTTTGCTCAGCTAGTGACCTTTCTGACGTCGACGATTTCGCGAAGCTCGTGTCGACAACGTTATGAAACTATTATGGCTTCATGTGGACCACTGACAAGTTGCCTGCGTAAAGTATTTAAAGCCTGTAATATAGAAAGCCGTCAGGCCCTAGAGTGACAGCCAAAGCAACATATTAGAGAGGGGATTTAGGAGTCCGAATTTTATGCTTGTTGCGCGGGTTGTCGTCTGGGACAACCGGTAAAATGCCATGGATGAAAACATCAGTGGATTCTTAAAAATTGCACTTGTCTTGCTTGCGGTCACTGATGGAAAGAAGGCGTAACAGTGTTTTTAGTGTCCCAAGAAATTTTTTCCTTGATGTGGCCGTACGTTCTATCAGATCACGTAGGTCTCGCTGTGCGATGAACTTGTAAAACGTTAATCATGATGTCTATCGTTTTTACGCATGTTTGGTGCGGTGTATGTTTTGATTTCGTTCTAAGCCATGTAACGTTGTCGGTGATATTGATATGATGCTGCATTGGCGCGGAAATAATACTTATGGTGGCGCGTAAGGCAATAGTTGACAATAAAGAAATTCGGACTGTGACGGCTGTAATAGTCAGAGATTACAGGTTGAAATTCACTTGATTCTACTGCTGTGTCAAGAACTTGACAGTTCTCAACGTGAACGCTATAAACACACCTATGACTACCTCTTCCGGCAAAACTTAGTACTCTACAAGAAATGCATGCTACATGGCTACGTATAAAACGCGCATATTGGTGCGCAACACTACCTCTGTCCTCAATTAACTTGTACTCATTAGCAGTATTTTTATTTTACTTTTAGTATTTGTACGATTGCTTGAAATGCACAACAATTCTCTCAATAAAAAAAAAGTACAAGTTGTACATTATGACGAAGTTGCACATCTATTTCCCAGATTGCTTGTGCGGCAGTGAAAATGTCATCTGAACCGAGTATGGCAGATAATTCATTCTCTTCGGCAGTAATGCCTTCCCGGAACCTTCCGGTCGCGCAGGCGAAGGCTGGTACGGGCACGCCGCTCGGTAGTAACACCAATAGAATCGTGTTCGTGACAGGTAAGAGCCCTCGAGCTTATATACAAGAAGCAAGCTCTCTACACGGCGCCTCTTCGGTGATGAATACGAGTTTCGGGTTGGTGCGAGGGTAAAGCCCATCAACGCCGCTGCACGTATCCCCGGCAATCTCTTTGTTAACGCGACGACCAGTGGGGTTGAGGCCTCGGGCCTTCTCCGTCTTAGACCCCGGGCTAGCGAGCGAGTGAACGGGCGAGCGTCTCGAGGAAAAAAGTAAGGGTGCTACTCGTGAGGAGAGCTTGCGAACTAGGCGGGCGGGCAGGCAGACAGTGCAAGCAGCTCATTCTCGCAGCAAACACAATTGGAACTCAGGTCGATACAGACACCGGATGCGACAGCTTGGTCCAATCAACTGGAGCACACACGCAGACGGCAGACCCAAAACAAGAACACGGTCCTACATCCGGACTGGAAACACTTCCTGGCTCTTTCGGAGGAAGTGCCTGCGAGCCGGGTTCGAGCACTAAGGGGAAGCGTTCGTCGAGTTCCCCGGGCCCTCACTCGCCTGTGTTCCTGTTTTGCCTTAGCGGATCTCGAGAAGCGCCGGACTAGTGCGTGAGGGGATGAGTGCTAGCCGGCCTGTCTGGGTGTCCCGGTAATAGCATGCCAGGAGAGGCTTTTCCAACGCCCTCTTTTCTCTTTCACGTGTACGTCTATACATATAGTGCAGTACGACACGCCGATACTGCAAATATTCTGCGCATCGATTCTGAACCACTCACGAAGACGTCGTCTAGAGCGTGATTCGAGGATCGAGAGAGACAGAAAAGAGAGTGGAGTTTGCTTGACCACTCCCGCTCGTTGTTAGGCTTCGTGGTAGTCGCCCTGGACAGGGCGCGAAAGTGCCCCTTCCCGCTGGAGAGTTTCTCAACGACAGATGCGCGAGTGTTGTCATTATTGATGTTACACGGACGCGAAAGATGGGTGGGCGATATATAAAATGATCCGGTTAGTTGTCGCTGCAAAGTTCTTTAGGCAGGTTCAGTGATACAACGCATCTTACAGAATGCTGGCAGTAAAGGCAATTGGTTTAAATACGCTCAACCAAAAAGCGCGATAGAGCATTAAGAAAGAAAATAAAGCTATGTTCACACTTATGTACTGCAACCTCATTTTATGAGCGTCCTAGTATCATGAAGTACAACCTATATCCTAGAGTGTCGTAATCGCGTTGCTTTTAGAAATAAAAATGTCGGTGGTGAGAGTAGTTGCCGTAATGAGTATTCGTCGTGTCTTGGCAGCTGACTGGAGTAACGTAAGAAATGCATGAGGAATAAATTGTGTAGCACTGTAAAAAAATACAGCACTCTAAACATCCCTACCAGTGCAACCCTAGACACAGAATGATGCAAGCCCAACGACCCGTGCAGTCGAATGAAATGCAGGGAAACACTGACTACATGCATCAGCAGCAAATCATTTATTAACCTGAGACAGCGGGCGCTGGCAAAACTCACATCGGCAGCGTAATGTTTCCTTCCGTAAGTAGGCTTCGTAAACGTGATCAAAAAAAGAAAGAAAGAAGTCCGACCCTTCCTTCCCTTATAAATATTGTAATAATATACAATTAGGCCAGACAGTGGTGTCAGCCATCATTTTTATTATGAACACTCTCATCTTCCTCGTCTTTCGTCAGAGCCGGTCTAACTTCTTCGCAACGTCCACGTACAATAATTTCCTTAAATGTATCAATATTGCCAATAACGTAGTTCTGACTGAGAAGATATGTAAATTACTGTCATTACAGAGAAATAGAATTTCAGACCTGACATAGAGATACCTTTTTCAGGATAAGGATTACAGACAAGACCGGTTGAAGAGCTGCTCTCATACTCATCTTCGAAAAAAGAGACTATGGAGCTCATCTTCAGTGCGCTATTGGGCTTCTTAAATGATTTCGTCGTTGAGAAAGTTGAAAAGGTCGCACGTAAGTCCCTTCGTTCTTTACTTATTCAAGAATAACGCATTTCCCGTACTCGTTGGAAGGCTTCCCTTACTTCCCACGACGGCACTGCGGAGGCCGAGCTCGCAAGCGCCGCCTGTGTAACCTCCGACCGGCCCACCCCACGTGTAATGCAAGCTCTCTTCGGCGTCCCCGTCATCTATCTCGGGTCCTTCTCGATCCGCTCGGGCGGCGGTCATTAAGCGACCGGCGCCGCAGCTCAGGTTGGCTGTGCAGGCACGCTTCGCATGTGTCCGTGTCCCCGCGGGTAGCATGCCGTTGTGTTCGACCAACAAGAAAGGAGAAGAAGGAGTGTTGCCTCGGCGTTCATCAGCTACCTTTTCATCTAGGGCTGGCGGCTACACGCTGAACGGTCACCAAAGCTCTACGAAGCTTCGACGATGCTCCGTTCATGCCGTGAGCAACGCAACGCCCTCGCGGGTCTGCCGCGTATACGAGACGAAAACAAGTGGGAGAGCAAAACAAAGAGGAGGCAAAGAACCGTAAGGACGCAAGCAAGCCTTCGTTCTGGGCGCTGCCATAACTCTTCGATCGCGTCCTTTCGTGCCATATTAGTGGAGCTTTTTGCCGGTTCGGCCGACTTGGGCCCAGAGGCGAGCCGCCGTGAGCCTGTGGTGGCGTTGATGTTTATTAAGACCTGCGGTGTCCAGCTACTCGTGATAGACCGACAACGGGTCATTGCGGTCGTGGTCGACAGCGAGGTTTTTTTTTTTCATTTTTTTGGCTCCTTGGATCTCCTATCCTACGCGCAGCAGCAGCAGCTTGCTGCTTTTGTGCGCCGTCGTGGTCTTCTTGCCGGTTCCCGGGGGAGGTCACGCGTTGCCTCGATTCTTTTCCTCCATCGTCTCGCCATGTCTTGCTTTTCTTGTTTATTTTTCCTTCCCCGCGCTGTACACACGGGAGGCTGCGGGGCTGCCACCATGCGTCTTTGTCATGCTCTCGGTAGGAGCGGCTGGAAATGACGCCTGACCGACTCAACGTATTATATATTACGTACACGCTGTTTTTCTTTCATACCGCTGGTGGAGAAGAGCGAATGTCAGGTTGATAATGACACCCCAAGGTGTTTTCTTTTCTTGCTTTCTGTGTACCGTTCGACAACGCAGACCCCCGCAGCAAGATACGTGTATAATCGGTTAGGTCTCTGCCGCGCCTCTGCGGTTATCGCGGCTTGACAAAAAGCAAGCCGATGTCGTTGTAAGCTTCATAGTAGAGGCTCCTTTTTTGCCTGTATCGTCGGTGCTGGCCGACGTGTTGGAAGCCACTCAACGTTAACGCGGAACAAAGCGAAGATTTCGTTTAAGGGGCGAAGCACCTTAAGGCCGAGGCTTGTCCGTATGGAGTACGCGCTAGAGCACTGCACGGGCTCGGGCCTACCCGAAAACCCGGGCCCGGCCCGGCCCGCGGGCCGGGCCGGGTAAAGTAGTTTTCACGGCGGGCCCGGGCCGGGCTCGGGTTTAAAGCTCCGGGCTTAGGGCCGGGCCCGGGTTTGAGGTGGCGGGCTCGGGTCGGGCCGGGCTTGCACTTTGCTCTGTTAATTAAGGGACACTGAAGTGATACAATGAATCGGTTAATACTAATAAAATGTGCTGTGACAACTCGAATGTAAGTAGTTTCACTATCATAAGGAGAAAATCAAGAGTAAAGTTTCATTTTTAACTTTTGCGCCGAAATCTCCGCGCCTGACGTCATGGATTTCAAACTGTGTTTGTCGTATTTTGGGGACATTGGGTGAACAAAACTTCTTGAAACTTGGTATGTTAGGTCTATTGCCCTCTCAGAGGTCAATGTACTTATTTTTACCGATTAGGAACTACGTAGATCCCATTATACGCCGTCAGAATCTATGACGTCACGGTGTTTGTTCCACGATTTGTAAGGTGGCGTCGGCACCCGCATTTTCTTTTTGCGCGTTTTCTCGCTTACCAAGACTCTTGTCGAAGCGAGCGTGGTGATCATGGAATTTTAAGTGTAGTTTACTGAAGATAGAAGAAATGTTTTTTTCTTTAGTGTCCCTTCAAGTGCGTTCCTCATACGTTGCGCGTACATATACGTTTCACATTTTATCTCGATAAAACGATTTTTTATGTGGGGCAAGCTATTTGGAGCTATTTATTAGCGACCAGTATTGACCTTATTTTGCTTCTTGCATATATGGGGCTACTTGACTTATCTGAAATGGGTGAGCTAATAGTAAATAGACCAGGCGCTTATGTAGGTAATATCTCACTATTATTTACTTTATTTGCATTCGTTATTATTTTATTTCCGAAATGTTATTATGTAATCGCAGTAGTAAATGTAATATATAATAAATTTACACCTACACAGTGTGTCTACTAAGTTTCGAGACTGGCAACACTGCAAGATAGCTGATAGAGCCACCAAGTGGCTATTAGCGAGTTTTAGTATAGCGGATAACAGCAAACGCAAGGATTTAGCGTTAGCGTTAGCGTTGCGTGCTCCTAACTGCGCATGAGCAGAACGTAAACGTAGCCCGAGCTCTTACGTACGAACGCCATTTCTGGAGTATAGCGTTCAACGCTAACGCACGCAAGAGATCCCGTACGTAGGGCAAGATGGCGGTGCCTGTTGAAACGAGAGCCGTCCACTTCGAATCTTTGTAGCCGTCGCCCTGCATTATTAAACTTATTCATTCCCTAATAATGTTCGCATTTGATTTATATTTGAGTAATGAGGCTTCACCAACCGCGTACCGCCGATAAAATAGCTTCGTTTTTGAGATACAAAGTGGATTTGCGCTGCAGAAGGCTTAGCAAGATTTGTCGACAAGGTTCGCTCATGTTTTCTGTAGCAGAGCAGAGATGGCGACGCTGTCTTTAGTCGCCTGTTTCCAAGATACGGCCACAAGTCAAGCAGATACATGTCAGGCTTCGTTTCCCTTCATGCCTTTTGCGGCAGTGCATGAATGTGCCACGTAATGCGTCCTAGCTTAAAAAGGCCAGGTACTAGGGGTCTTTAAGAATTCTCGAACGCGGCATGTCGACAGAAACCAATGTGTCAGAACTCAACACTTCTGCAAACGCGACATGGAGACGCAACAGTGGTGACTTTGGATCAGCTCGATTTGGTGGCGCTTTTGTGGATTCTACAGTGCATTTAGTCTTTTTATGTCTAGATGGCGCCGTATGTGCTTGCGTTAGCGTTAGCGGGAATGCTTTCCGCTGTACTAAAAGACCACCAGTTGACACGCAGCGCGTTTCGTTTTAGCGTTAGCGTTGAGACGCACGCTAACGTAAGCGTTTCCCGCTATACTAAAACTCGCTATTGTCTGTAGCTTTTAGAGGCGAGTGTGCTGTGCATTGTGTGAAAAGTTCACGAAGGTGTGGTTCGAATTTTGTGAGTTACAGGGATTTCAGTGAACAGTGTCTTTAGCTTGTTCGTCATGGATAGCAAAGGGGAGCAGAGAGTGCGCATCAAGTTGCTCTGACAACAGAGGAAAAAGAACACTGGGTATGTTCGTCGAAACTGGCTGAAAATGACCCAGATTGGTTTAAAAAACTATAACTCATGTTGAATAACTCTTCCATGCATACCCTCCTGCTACAAAGAGACAATCAGGAGGATGGGTGGGGAAGCTTTCTCCTCGACCAAAAAAACATCGCATCCAGAAGTCGCGTGTGAAGTCGCTTGTGGTGTTTTTTCAATGGCAAGGTGTTGTGCATAAATAATTCATTCCAGAAGGAAAAACTGAATACTCCAGTGTACAGACTACAGGGACATTTAGCACGCTTGCGGCAGAGAATGTCATGGGTCTCGCCGACAATAGTTCGTTCGCGTGACTGGTTCTTGTTGCACGACAATGCACCGTGCCACAGAGCAACTGAAGTATACAGACATTTCTGGCGAAAAAACAGGTGACGTGTTTCAATCATTCGCCCTATTCACCTGACCTTGCTCCAACGGACTATTTCTTTTTCCAAAAGTCAAAATGACGCTGAAAGGAAAACATTTCGTTGTAGTTTCCGACATCCAAAAGGTGCTGACGAAGGATCTCAACACTCTTGGGCAAGATGACTTCCTGAAAGGAATCCAGAAATTGCAGTAATAATAATAATGATAATATCGGGGGTTTAACGTCCCGAAACCACGATATGATTATGAGAGACGCCGTAGTGGAGGGCTCCTGAAATTTCGGCCACTTGGGGTTCTTTGACGTGCACGTAAATCTAAGTACACGGTCCTCAAAGAATCGGAAAACTGTACTGCCGTACAATTGCTTGTGTTCAACAAGGAGGGTCATATATTGAAGATTAACAGCAGATCAGGGAAAATCTCTTCTGCATTATTTTTTGATAAAGCCAGTCTCAAAATTTAGTAGACACACTGTGTATAACTTATCGTCGCAAGTGCGATCACGGAGCTTCAAGGCAGGGAAACGTTCTTGAAAATTCCAGGCTTCCACTAAAACGAAAAGGCCTGCGCGGAGTCTCGTTGCATAAAATACCTATAATGACATTATTTTTCCGTGGCTCAGTCTCGGCCCCCACAGGTCATGTGACGCGAGATGGACATGCACAGCCTGGTTTGTGTGCCTGCATTGTTAACATCTGAGCTTTCGTCTTGTTCCGCTATATCATGGGTCTCAAGCTCGCCTCAGTCCGCATTCACGAAAATTTACTTCCGCAAGGGCCCGGACAGTGATGAAGGTACCAGTGGAGGGGAGAAGGGAGGGGGGGGGAGGGAGGTTGTACCATATGTCGGCTAACGTTGCCATTTGAAAGACCTTTTTAATATTTCATGTATGGGCCATTTCTGAAGGGTATTTGGCGGCAAGATTCCACCAACATATCGATACCTATCTCCAAAATAACTAAAATCTGGACTTTCAATTCTGCAATATAGAGTTTTGTTTCACGGTTATGTACCAACACATGATGGCTGCAAGACGGTGCCTCACGAACAAAAATTCTTTAGACCTGTCATGCCTGGGTAGCTCAAGAATGTACTTATAAACAAACGAACAAACGTTGATCGTACCCAGTATGTCCGATCAACTGTTTCCACGGTGAGCCAGCGCCCTTTTAAAGGAAAGTACCGTAGGTTGAGGTATATTTGCTAGCGAAGCATGCGCCAAGTGTGTGTAGATATTTGGCACCTAAAACGCCTTGCGGTCGATTCTATATTGGGCAACACCGCCTAGATTATTCGCTCGGGCTCCTGTCGGGCCCGATCTGTGGTCGGGCCGGGCCGGGTCGAGTAGGCGAAATTTTTTCTCGGGTTCGGGCCGGGTCCGGGTCTCGATTTGAGCCGCCGGGCCGGGCTCGGGCGGGTAAATTTTAATGAGTCCCGGGCCCGGGCGGGGCCCGGGCTGAAAATCACGGCCCGTGCAGTGCTCTAGTCTGTGCGCACGGCACAACACCGTGTAAAATCGAAGCATCAGGTTTAACAATAGACTAATGTCAATCATAATTGATGACGGTGCGAGGTAAAACACTTACAAGCACGAACCCTTTATACTAGTCGGTGACTTCAATGTACACATTATGGACCTTAGGACCTTGCTTTGTCGTTGACTCTTTATGTCACTTTATGTCACTCAATTTACATTATTTGGGGCAACGCTCGGGTAACGTACGGTTACTCACCCATACGATACCTAGAGCTTCGCTCACTCGTCATGATTCACTTCGTGGAGATGCGTGTTTTTTTTTGTTTTTTTTTTCTCAGCGTGCTAGTGTTCTTGACAAGGGCATGATCTGAGATTCAGGAAATCACTTGTTCCCGAACGACGCAACACGGGGGATAATAATTATTGGGGTTTTACGTCCCAATACCACGATATGATTATGAGAGATGCCGAAGTGGATGGCTTTGGAAAGTTCGACCATCTGGAGTTCTTTAACGTGCGCCTAAATCTAAGCACACGGGCCTTTAGCATATTGCCTCCATCGAAATGCGGCCGCCGCGGCCTGAATTCGGTCCGGCGACCTTCGGGTGAGCATTCAAGCTCCATAAACAAGACCAGGGCAGCGGGTAACGCGGGTGAGAAGGTGGTTGCTTCGAGGGAAGTGAAAAGAAAATATTATTTCAAAACAAATGACAAGTGATGCACCTTAGGTGCGGTTGGTGCCACTTTTATCGAGAACTGAGCTTTCGTATGTGAGGAAAAGATCAAACCGCAGGACGATATTGACACTGCCTCAGCTTTTCAATGTCTTATGTCGCCATTTCATTATGGACCTAACGAGCAGTTAGTTGCTGCTATAAGGCTCCTTCACCACCATGCAATCAAGAAACAACACAACATAGCGTATCAGTGGATACCGGGTCACTGTGGTATATACGGTAACGACCGTGCGGATGAGGCCGCCCGATCTGCACATGACAGTGAAGACTCCGCAGATATACCGTTCTCGAGAACCGACGCAGCTACAAGACTTCGTTCGCTGGCACGTGAACTCACACTTACCCAGTGGAACTCGGCGGAATTCACCAACGCTCGTCAACACAGCTTGGATCCCAATCTCCAGCTCCGTCTTCCGTCAGGAATATCGCGAGCTGAGGAGACGCTTCTGTGCCGCCTGTGGCTTGGCGTGGCCTTCACAAATGCCTACTCCTGTCTGATTGGAATGGCCAACAACTCTACATGCAATTACTGCAGCTACGAAGAAACGATCTCCCATCTTCTGTGTGAGTGTCCCCGTTTCAGTGCGCCAAGACAAGAACTTTCGTATGCGCTAGATAAACTTGATAATCGCCCTTTGTCGGAACAAAGGGTTTTGGGAGCTTGGCCGAGTCTGTCGTCTGCACAGAAGGCTTTGAAAGCAGTGTTGCGCTTCTTGCAGACAACTGCTCTTAGAGACAGACTCTAAGCAGTGTCGTATTCTCTTTTCCTTGTTTTTTTCTATTTCCTTTTCTGGCTCTCCGTTTTTTTTTTTTTTTGTAACGTCTCTCTTCTATCAGTTTTTATCCCCCTTACCTCCTCCCCCAGCACAAGGCAGCCAGCCGGTCTAAGAACTGGCTAACCTCCTTGTCTTTCCACTTGTTTCTTCCTTCTTTCCTTCCTTCCCTTTACGGTAACATTTCATCGTTTATGAACGGCATACAGCCTGTAGCTGCCCTCTGGAAATCTAATACATTCAAGAGAGAAAGAGAGAGAGGAAGAAAGATAATATGTGGAAGGCAGGGAGATCATACATAGTCAGTTTGCTACCCTCATTTGGAATTGGGAAAGGGGAAACAGCAAGGTGAGACAGAAAAGAAGGAGAAAGACAGATTTCATTCGAACGTAAACAAAAAAAGCATTTTGATCGTTTAATTCTTTTTATTCGTAAGAACACAGTGAAGTTGCCTATTCATAGTTTTATGTCGACGCTATATCTTATTGTGAAGCGCTGTCTATGTGCGAGCCTTTTGTTCGAAATAGTAAACAAATAAAGATGGCCGCCGTGACAGGAAGCGTGACTGGAAGCGCTCAACCACTTTGGACCATGTGATTGTAGACGGTCTTGACTGGTGATGATTACGACAATAAGCTTGTTTTTCGCAGGGAATAAAACGTTCCAAGGTTTCTAGAATGACAATCGAGAAGTCTAAATTGATAAAGCGTTTGTCCTTAGCCGTAAAGTCCCGTTAAAGGACATTTAAAATGCAATGCATCATCAGTCGACGTCTGTGAACGGCACTATTCACCATCAATAGCAATATACAAATGCGGTGCAACGTTCCCCAACTGCACTTTCTATCAAACTGTCACGGGCTTGAATTGAAGCCATAATAAAGCCAGAGTCACGCAGGAGCCATACGTTACCCACATTCTTCCTGAAGGTTGATCCGCATTAAATAAATGAAGGAATAATGTCTAGCTGACGTGAAACCACAGCGGTGATATATATGCCTGTAGTGAGACAGCAACGGTACAGCGTTGAGTCACATTGATCCCACCTTGACACAACGTTGACTTGTATAGAACCCACATTGGCACATCGTTGGCCTGTACTGAACGCATACAGATGCAACACGTTGGTTCAACTTCTCCCATCCTCCTCCTCATATTCAAGGCCCTTTTCTCCTACCCTATATTGCAGTGTAGCTGAGCGGGCCCAGCCCGGTTAAACACCCTGCCTTTAATTTACGGCTTATGTCTCTCTTTATTATCTCTGTGATGGCCCATAGTGAATCCACGCAAACGCTGGCAATGAACCTACAGTGGTACCTTCATCGAAAACATGTTTCTCCCTTTCTATTCACTTTACGCTTTCCAAATTCTCAGCAGCAGGCAAGATTTTCCGTTCGATCATACGTCTGAACATTTATATCGTGAAAAATGTCTCGCTCTATCTCTACAATGATCTTACTGACGTTTGCACATAATGAAGCTACATTGGCGCAACGTTGACTCATACTGAACCGACAGTACTACAACTTTGTTTTGTCAAAGTGCCCATAATAAGCCCACCTTGACTGGACGGTGGTCTTTATCGAATCCACTTCGGCACAACATTGGCCTGTACTGAACCCACTTTGACAAACCACGCTGAACCTTGTCATCAACGTCGATTCCTGGCACTATTTCTTGTGCTACTTCTGATAACTTGGCTATTGCATGGCAAAACGAAATTGGTCCCTGTACAACATATACGCATAGCCACAAAACAGTTCGTATATTAAGCTTTGTTCGGCTTTGCTATGCGCATATCAATGAGCCGTGCATGGCAACGCTCTCAACAAACCGCGACTGCTTTTCTTTATTTCAGTCAACTAACCGATTGCAATTGACAGAAGAGGTGGTGTAAGAAGTGCATGGAACAAGTCATCGACGAGATCACTGTTTGCGAGCGAACGCATCAGATGTCGTTCTCTCCTTCTTCTGAGTTTACTTCATAAAGTTCAGTATCACCAAAAACAATCTCGCTGTGAATACCTTTTTTTTTCGTTGTCAGAGTAGTCATGATCTTTAACATTCCATCTGAGAAAAAAAAATGTGTGTACGAATCATATCTTCGAGCTTCCGGGCGTGGCAGGGAACCATGAAGCAGCTCTGTGAATAGTCTTAAATAACATCATAATTCGAAGTGACAATATAGGAGGTCTTATCTTCTTCGATAATGCATATCAGGCATATAAAAACCAGCAATATTGATTGATACTTCAATATGGCGTCTCCTCGCGCTGCCGGGTGCATTTTTTTCTATGAAAACAATGAAATTAAACGCGTTATGCACACATTCATACAGGCCCCGCCAGGGTGGTCTAGTGGTTATGGCGCTCGACTGCTGACCTGTAGGTCGCGGGATCCAATCCCGGCCGCGGCGGCTGCATTTTCGATGGAGGCGAAAATGTTTGAGGCCCGTGTACTTAGATTTAGGTGCACGTTAAAGAACCCCAGGTGGTCGAAATTTCCGGAGCCCTCCACTACGGCGTCTCTCACAATCATATGGTGGTTTTGGGACGTTAAACTCCAGATATTGTTATATTATTACAAATTCATACAGGTTGCCCATTTTAATTTTCAAGCGCAATTCAAATAGAGTTATGGCATGCTCACCAATCAAACTTAAATCATCCGGGAGAAGCCGGACGATGTAATGCAAATTACTCCAGAAAAAAGAAAAAGCTGTTTCACAATTGATGGGTTTTGATGGCCCATAGCGACACAGGGAGCTAAAAGAGCTGCGGAAAAGTGCTATATTTGTGTGTGTTTGTGCGTGTTTTTTTTTCTATAATGCTGAAGATCGGTGATTCAGGAGAACTTTTATCAAACTTCGGTTGGATCTTTTTGCTACCGCTGCACTCAGTAATCGAGCTCAATGCCGTCATGCTTGGAAGCAAAACACCACAGCCCCTCAACTGTCGCGGTGACTGAAGCGCAGTATACTGGGTATACGTGGGTATTCAGAGGTTCCCAGGCCACGGTGCCATAGGATTACAACGGTTAGCGGCCTGGGGACTTTTGAACACCTGTGGAAATATATAGCGCTCACAGACGCGTAGTTTCGCTGAAGCATTGGCAACACTACTAGCGTTGTCCCTATATTTATAACCCGTTTTGTTATCGTTCAGTATCACATAAGCATGCATCGACGTCACCATTACATTTTAGTGACGTCACAATTACATAAAAACACTGGCATAGCTTTGAGTCGCGACCCAAAGCTATGCGAGGCTCTACAGCACGGCGACCAATGCAGGGTTGCACGCGCAATGGGAGCGTTTCATATTTATTGTTATTGCTACACTCACCTGCGCAATTGCACCAATCCATGGGATGGGCTCATCAACAACGTTTCCGCAGGCCAGCGCTGCCTTCTCTTAATTTTTCTTCTTTTCGAAAAGCCACGATCGTACTGATTGTTGTCATCATAGCGAAATTGTCCCCTCTGTTGTACACAAACCCATCGCTACGTAGTGGTGCTCAAATGCATAAAGAAGCGCGCGTCTATTGTGGTGGCTTTATGCCATCCTGTCTTCTTTTTTTTATACCCAGCGTGTTTTCTTTTTTTTCTTGTTCTTTTGGAAAGCTGCATGTTATACATAGACTTCGATACTTTGGGTGAAACAAAATATTAATGATAATTGTTAGTGTTTAACTTCCCAAAACCACTGTACTTTGACGTGCACCTAACTCTAAGCACACGGACCTCAAGCATTTTCAAAATGCCTCCATCGAAGATGCTGCCACTGCGGCCGGGATTCGATCCCGCTACCTGCGGATCAGCAGTCGAGCACCATAACCACTAGACCACCGTGGCGGGTAAAAAGAAAAACTTGGGTACAATTGGATGAATGGCCACGAGGAAAATTTCACAAAATTTTAACGAAAGCAATACTCAAGTATTGCTCCTTCATATTCAGCCCCAGCGCCTTCTCGTTTTAACTTAAGATAGAGAGGAAAGTGATATGAAGAGAGGAAGGTAAAAATGGTGAGCCGAATGGCAACCAATCAGCCGATAACACAGGGAAGAAGAAGGACGAAACACAAGGATAATAGATACAATGAGAGACAAAGAGATAAGCATCTCCGAACACTCGTGAACCCAAGGAGTGTCACGTGGTCTTTTCTGTCCATTAATGTCTCGCCTGTGGACAAAATTCGGGCCATGCAATCACACTAATGCATAGTCGACCTATTATCTGTGTGCGTGCAACTTAAATAGAAACACAAAGGAATCTAGCTGCACCTGCTGTTGTTTAATAAATGCACAAAGATGGAAAGGCAGGCTACATTCTAGCTGTCTTTCTCCATACCTAGCTGAGAAATATTATTAAGTACTCATTTCCTCATAAATACAAGCACATCTAAGTATTAACTCCAAGTTTCTCGAAGGACAATGCTTCTAGAAGAATGGCATGTACTGCATCTTATTTACGCGCATCGCGAATAAAATAAGGTTTAACGTAAGGTAACGTGAGTTTAGCGCATGTCAGCAGCAGTAATAAACAGTCCAGTGTACATGTCATTATTAATGAATTTCTTTTTTGATCTAACACTTCCAAAGCCACTCTCTGCGGACTGCTAACGCCCTTTCGTGAGTCCCTAGTGATACGATTTTTCACTTATTATGAGCGCGGATATTAACGTGAAAAATGGAGCTGTTCTTGCTGCCCAGCATAATTCAAGACTTAGGATTTATTCTTAAGCATTAAACTGCCTTCACAGCGTCATTTTTCTCCTCAGTAAAGAAACCAAAAATAATTTAAATAGAATTCTCAATCTTTCTAGGGTATTAAAAAATGTAATATTCATGGCAAATACAGAAGCACCGCAGAACACGAATGACCTTTATAGACGGCCGTTACAGCCGCTGATGAACGCTAGAAACCTGAAAAACTCCATGCCGTTGCCGCCCGAAAGCAGCGTTCTGGGAACTGCCGCGACTTACAGTAAATTTCTGTATACGCTTACCCATAACTTAGACAACTCCTAAAGGAGATTGCACACACACACACACACACACACACACACACACACACACACACACACACACACACACACACACACACACACACACCACACCACACACACACACACACACACACGCACACGCACCACACACACACACACACACACACACACACACACACACACGCACGCACGCACGCACGCACACACACACACACACACACACACACACACACACACACACACACACACACACACAACGCACGCACGCACGCACGCACGCACACACACACACAGTGTAGGTAATCTAGGCATTCACAGACAGCTGCATTCAGCTCTCCCGTAGTAGAATACTTAGCACTCTAAGTTATCCATATTATGTTCTAAACGCTTAATAAAACTCGGCTCTGAGATTCAGATTACGCGACACGAAACTCTGAGATTGTGAAAGCTTCTTCGAGGATTTATACAGATCTATGCGGGTCTACTCGCGCAGGTATCTATCCTAAACGCAAAACCGCGACAAATGCAAAAGTACCAATTCCTAGAAGCTCAGAACATTTATTGGGGTTGCGTGCCCTTGGTGCGACAATTCCACTTAAAGTACAGCTTTTAGATCTAAATTATACTTGTGTGCTTGTCCGTGCGTGTGCATGCAATGCACGTTTCCTCCATCAAAATATTCTCCTGGCCGCCTCTCCAACAGTGCACTCTCACACGCTGCACTGCACGAACGCTGAAACGCAGAGGGTCCCTTATGCATTCGGCTAAGCTGACTCGAAGGCGAAAGTCATCGCCTTTTTTTTATCATTCGATTGGATTGATTCCTCCGCCCCCGAAAGCGTTCTGCACCAAGGGTGGTTTTGCACTGCCTCTGGGACCGGAGGCGTTGCAAGCTTTCTGCCCTCCACGTGCCTCCGCTATCGGCCCACCTATAACCAAGCGACGATTGCATGTGATGACGTCACCATGTGGCGTACGTCCCGTTATGTGACATCATACTGATGTCAGGATGACGTCACAAATTTTGGCTATCTGCAACGTCATGATAGCGTCATAGGGTGACGTCATCGCCATAATTATGATTTTTCGCACCACTCGTGTTGTCGCCGACGGTCACTTTTTGTGCTCGGTGAGGCATTGAAGGCTTCCTCTTTAATAAATGATTTTCTTCCTCCTCCTCGCACTCACCAACATAAACATTGTACGCATTCGTAAAGGTGCCATGTTCCTGCATTCCGTAAGGAATCTTCTGTTCGCGTCGGCAGCAAACGTCTAAGGCACAGCGCTATAAGTTCGGGATTCAGCATTAAAATAAGCCACGAAAAGAACCAGGGGCGTAGCCAAGGGGGGGGGGGGGGTGGGGGGGTTCAACCCCCCCCCCCCGGAAATTTTTCAGTTTTGCTTCCGTATATATACACGCACACATACAAACACACGCACGAACATACATAAAGTATGGTTGAACCCCCCCCCCCCCCCCGAAAAAAATTTCTGGCTACGCCCCTGAAAAGAACGTCCGTGAGCGGCGGTTAATTTTGCGCTCCATGCACGCGCCGCTTCCGGCATGTGTAACGAGCAAAAAGAGAACAGTCGAGCCAAGAGCTATAGGCGACGCCAGCGCAGAAACAAGACACGTGGCTTATTTCCCGCGCTCGACGGGGACCGGTGTTTGGTCGGGGCCACATTCCGGGCATGGCCGGTTGTAGAAGGAAAGCAAGATTACGGAGGCTGCGCGCGCCAGGAGTGCCGCGTTCCAACGTTCGCGTGTGTAGTTCATCAGAAGCAAAGATGGGTGGCTGGCGGTACAGCTACGAAGCCGGCGGGCTTGTTTGTTTCCCGCTCGAGGACTCGCGGGGCTCTGGATTCGGCTTTGGCTATGGCCAAAGAGCGGTGGTCTTGCGCCTGCTGCCGGTTGTGTATGTGTATGAAAAAGCCTGTACGGCGCAGCGCCGACGAGGAGACGCCCTCGTCCGGGTCTGCATTCCTGTCATTGTTCCTGCGGTTGCCAGTCGCACCGGCTCAGAGTGTACGAGGTTCGCTCGGGCTTGGTTTGCTGGCACCCCAATGTATAGAGCTCCGCAAGCTAGCAGGCTGCACTTCATCTCGATGGCAGGCAGGACTGCCGGGCCAGCCAGCAGGCCAGGCAAGCGGACGTACGCGAGAAAACAAAAAGAGCCCGGCGCTGCGTGGTGGATCCGAGCTAGGGTTTCTGCGAGTCGTACACATTCGCTGGCCCACCCCCACTCCGCCCCCACTCCCCCCTTTCTGGGGCCTACCTCGATGTCTCGGTTTCTTTTTGTGTGTTCCGGTGCAACAGTGATCAATGGAGTGTTCCATTCGGGGCCTCTCTTCCCTCTCTTCGCCACGTTCCCGAGAGATACAACTTCTTCGCTGAGACCATAAAAATCGATCAGGACTGTGCCCTCCCCTCGCACAGAACGCCCCCCCCCCTTTCCCACAACCCCTTATACCACCCTTGCGACCGCGTTCATACCTTTTTCCTCTTTCACTTTGCACATGAACAAACCAGGCAAACACGCCGCCGGAAAGAGCTGCTGTTTTCTTTCTTTTGAACGCTCTCTTTCTCTTTCCGTCCTATCTATAGTTGCCTCTCTCCTCGCGCGCAATGCAACCCTTTAGTTTTACGCACCTATTTTGTTTCTTCTCATTTCCTTTTAGCTTCCTTTTGACCGGTAGCTAGCAAGCCTCTTGCTGCATGTGGCCATCGCGCGCCGGTACCATACTCCTTCATTCGACGTTCGTTTGCGTTGCCCTCACTGCCTTTCTCTCTATCTATCCCTTTCTTTCGCTTCTTCCTTCTCCCCTCTATACATTTATCTTAGCCTAGAAGGGAGACGCTCCGCTTCGTGAAGAGCCGAGCGTACACCGAGCCCCTTCTCAGCGCGGCCGTGGTTTTGCTGTTCGCTCTCCCTTGTCGTATTTTTTTTTTTTTTTTTTTTGCCGTTGTGAGCCCTCGCGTCCTCTGGCCGGACTTTCTTTTTCTTCTTCTCTACGGTTTGGCGCGTTTGTGATGTGTGTCCGCGCTTCGGCGTCGGCGTTGCCTCAGCCGAGCGATTGTCCATTTTTCTTCACTCTGTGTGGCTGATCGTAAGAGACAGTTCTTTTGCCGAGTGCAGCGCGAAATCAGGAAGAGCGAATTTGAAGCGACGTTGGGCTGCGAGGCGCAATTCGACCGCCTGGCTTCTAACCTGAGGCCATTCGCTCCCCCCACTGCGCTTTCTTTCACTTTCGCGCCTTTCATTTCTCTTGCCAGTGGTGCGCTGAGTTGCTGTTTGCATTCTTTACTCCCTCGTTTGGCTGTCTACAGGTGAACATTTTTCACTTAGGCTAGGAGAAGGGAGCGTCATAAAAGAAATCGATCAAACAAACGGGCGAATCAAACAAGAATCTAGAAGCTCCGAAATAGCGAGGATCTTCGGAACGCCTGAGTGGTGTACACGTTGGTGGATATAATGGACACCTCAAGTAAGTAAACTAAAGAGGCAAGAAGCTACCGACGCCAAGGAAAGTACAGGGAAGTTCAAGCGTTGCAGATGTTTGTGTAGACATTTGGGAAAGGGGTGTTTGTGTAGGTTAGAAATGAAGAGAACGAAAGTGAAATTAAAAGTGACGAAGCATTGAACGGGCACAAGCAAACTCAAGAGACGAAGTTCGCTCAGGTAATTGAATATTGTTTTAAGATTGCCCTCTGCGGTTAATATCTGAGTTTCGTATAGCGATGAAGTGAAAGAAAAATATTATTTAAACATCCCAGCCGCGTCCTGTCCAACTGAGCAACAAGTTGGAACACATTATTTTCAGGCAATGATTTTTAGATCCGAAAGCATCTTATGCTCGGAGCAGTGTCCGTTCTGCGGCGCCCGCACCCATACTGCGCAAGCGCCAACTCTCCCCCTCTCCTCGCGTGAGCGCGAAGAGGTTGGAGGAGGGGGCGTGAGCGCTGCCTCCACTTCGTTTATCCTCTCCCGTTTCTCTCTTTCCACCACAGCTGAGCGCTCGTATATAATGCTACACGCGCTCGCTACCGTTGCACTCTCCGTCGCAACGGCGCTATGGACGCTCGCGAAGCTGAACGTAAGCGGCAACGCCGGCAAGCGAATCTCGAAGCTGCGAGGCTGCGAAAGCGCGCGTTCGCTGTGCTTCCGTCATTCTCAATCTGTGCAGCGGTGTGCGAAACACCATGAACAACGTCAACGTCGGCGCTAGCTGCAGCTGGCAGTGCCACAGCCGCGGAGCAGAGGAAGGCTCTGGAAGCCGAACGTAAACGTCAGCGTCGGCAAGCGGTAATTCAAACGCCTCGACAACCACCGTCTCATAAGTCACATAAGAGAAACGGAAACTCGATGCGCACCCCGCGCGATGCTCTCGCATCCCACCATGGTTGCCCGTAGGGGGAGATGATGCGTAATTTTTTGCAGGCTCCGTCCCACTAATAAAGCATCTCTACGTAGGTTAACATGGTTATGTGTTAAAGTTGAAAGACGACACATAGATGGTATTCGCCTCTTAACGTGTTACATTCCGAGTCGCCCTCGCATTAAGACGAGTACATTCCCCATTGTATGTTGCACACCCACTTCCGGCGTGAGAAAATAACGTAGATGAGTGTGGGTGTAAGCCTGCTTGGCGATGCATGATTAGGAAAAATGACCGCAAAAACACGCTGTGCGTAGAAAGCGACGACATTCTAAGGTTACATCATGGCCGAACTGTTTAGATATATAGACGATCAGCTGACATCATTTCTGGAACATTTTCTATGACATGATCAAGCACAAAATATAAGAGTACATTGCCCCGAGCTGAGAAAGCCTTGTGTTATCAGCTGGGTCGGCATACATTTTAAAGTTAACAGCTATTATGTATCAGCTTGTGGTTTAACTGACATTCTTGCTGTCTTAAGATTTTAAAAAATATTTGACAAATATATAGGTGACATGTTATCCGAACGATGCGTAATCTTTCATTAATCGCTGTTCGGAACATAGTTGCCTTTTACGTACTGATATTACAGTATGAAGGATACGTTTTTTTTTTTTTTTGTATCGTCGCGCACAACAGACAAGGACGAAAGAAAAGAGCATACACAGACAAGCGCACGCACGGATTGCCCTAGCCATGTGCGCGCCGAATTTCGACAATCGTTATAACCGTCATCAATGTGGTTATATCTGATCGTATTTCACTCTAATATATATGACAAGAAAACGTTATTTATAAACTGCCTCTAAAAAACTGTATAGTTTGTGCAATTACGCGTGTGATTTTGTTAATTTCTAGAAGTTTGATAACACGTAATAGACAATTCAGAGCATGTAACTTGCTCGCATGTCAAGTGACTTAAGAAGTTTTCTATATCAGAGTGTGTATATAGTTTACCCCCAAAGGGAGTAAACTTTGGGAGTAATTGCTTACTATCATAGGGGTTTATAACTCTGTGCAAGCTCTAGAAACAGTTCCACCATTCGGGGTCTTTTGCTAAAATGCAACAATAATCATCCTCTGGCTTGCCTGCGCCTCCTTCCTTGAAAACTCTGCGCTCACAACTTATCTATCAAATACTATGTCACGCTGATAGCGCGAACTGCCATTCGTGACCTGAATCAATGCGCTGCCTGAAAGTAGAGGGACGCTGCGTTAAATAAAATAATTGCACGTAAAATAGATGAAGATTATTGTAGTGCGGCAAAAGTATGCCACAAACAGTGCAACTGTTCAGAGTGTACAGTGCGACATACAACGGCTCAGAATGCGTTAGTAATTCTTGTTTCCTGCATGGATGATGCTCCACCCATATGGGAACCCAACTTCATGCGGTGGCTGTCAGTGTCCTACAGCTACGTGTACAGTGTCTTGTAAATAGAGACGTACGCGAACTCTCGGTAACTAATGGCTGCATACCAGTCCGCACGGTCTATTAATTATACCTTACCATGATTTACCTAAATGCGCACACCCTTCCATGGGCGTTGGCCCATCTATGCCCACAGCATTGCCGGCAATTTGTTCACTTAGACCTATTTGCTTCACGCACGTCAGCGTGTGCGCTAATGCGATTCTAGCGCGCTCTAATGCAACCATATTGAGTAGTTCGCGCGTACGTTCGCGCGTACGTGCGTACCAACATAGTAGCTCATTCCCTGACATGCGGGTGTCCTTCTCAGCATGCGCATCTCAATGCATGCCGGGTCAGCGATGTTATTATGGCAAAGTGCAACCACTCTTTAGGTTTTTATCGGCTGCAAATCACGGTGGAAGGGAGTCATACGCAAAAAAAAAAAGGAAAAACTTGGAGCACGCTTGAGCTTCGCCTTCAAGAGTAGAACGCGAGAGCGTAATCGGGCCTCGTGCGCATCGCCTTCTCGACTGCTAGCTTCGGTTCGGCTCTCGGTGTATGCCTTAACCGTGCCGTGAGGAAACGAACGAGTGGGCGCGAAACAGTGGCCGTTTAAAAGTATCCTAGAATGCCTACTGCAAGTACAGTTGTTAAGTGCCCATCTACGCCATAATTATTCATTTTGCTAATCAGCGAAGGGCTCACTACGCGTCCGTAAGTCAACACGCAAATCAAAGTGGGCGACTGGGCCAGTTGGTGATTAATTATCGATGTAACTGCACGGTAGGGAACACGGACGACAAGTGGACGGGGATAAGCGCAGTCCCCGTCTACTTGTCGTCCGTGTTCTCTACCGCGCAGTTACATCGATCACGCAACACGCGAGCCTACGCAGCCGTTCACTTTGTTGGTGTTTTTGTTGCTGATGACGATGATTACATATGTCTGAGCGCTTTGTAATGGGTGGGCCTTTAAAGCACCCACTCGTTGCGCAATTCACATGTTTTGATGCCTGGCGCGATTCTACGCTTGTGGCACGCAATATTACATGCTTTAAGGAGAGTTCATCCACTACATGACATTCATATAGCGTTTTTTTTTTTCTTTTTCTTCCGAAGCAGTTTCAAGAAATAGCGCGGCTCTGTGGTAGAACATTTGTTTCGCACGAAGACGGCCTGGGTTCGATTCTCACTCGGACCCGAATTTTTTTATTTATTTTATTTGGATCTTTCCTGATTGTTCGGTCACGGACAAGATGTTAATTTTTCGCTCATAACCAGCAAAGCCGTCACCGACGCCGACACCGGAATTTCTGCGAAACGAGCTCTTCAACGATATCGCGTTAAAACGAGAAAAAAAAACCGAGTGGGCATTTCGCAAGCGTACTTTGAGCTGGTGTAGGCCGATATTGATTTCTATTCGAGGCATGCGCTTCTTCAATTACAGTCGCCTGCGCATAGGAGGGTTCAGCGTTGTTAGGAGTAAAATAAAGCTTTCCAGCGCCATGGTGTTTTGGCTAATGCAGTCTTTTGAGTCAAATAAATAGACAGAGGGATTGGTTGCTGACTTTGATGTATTTCGTTGCTAGCTCATGAATAAAAAAAGGACGCGCTAGAAATAAGCGGTCTTGCCATCGTCAAATCTTTTGTGGGAGTAGAAGAGCAGTAACGGAGAAAGTACTTTCGGGAGAACGCTTCCTGATTGGTGTTTAACTTGCTTGTTCACTCAGTTTACGGGGAAGGATTTGAACGCTAGAACCTCACCAATAAACATCAGTTCAATCATCGGACGAAGAAAAGTACTTTTACACCAGATTGGAGGGCCTCAACTCTGGTTAAAATAAATATCCGTTAACGATAATGCGTGAACACGGTCATCGAAAATTAGCACGTGCAGCAAATTAGAACACGGTCATCAAAATTAGCAAATTAGAACACGGTCATCGAAACTAGCACGTGACGTGAATTCTTACAAACAGGAATTGTTATCTCTTTTTTCCGAGTGCTTAACTATTCCTTAACTCGGGTAATCTTATTTATTATTGCTAGACGTGTACAAGCGGCCGTGAGTTCTCACGTAAAGGAAGCGCAGGTTACTGTTCTTTCTGGGTGACCTAAATATATGCAAAGGCAATGCAAATTTTACCAGAGATGAAGACGGGGTAATCACCGGCCGCTCGATTACCAAGGTTCACAAACGCTAACCTATAAGGTACAGACTGAGCTTTACGTGAGTGTCGGGATCATGAAAGAGTAGGTGGTTTGTGATGTAGCCTTGGTCGCTTAATTTACAGCACCCATGCGTAGACACGTTGTCAGCAGGAACGTGACGGCTGGTTTGTTTAACAGACGTGTAATATCGATTTGTGAGAGACGAGAACGTTGAAAACAAAAGAAATAATGCGCAGACAAATGCGCGAACTAATTGTCGCGCGTGTGTTTCTCCACCTGTCGGTGCATACGGCTCCTTCTTTGTAAGCTTTAGTGAACAGAATTTGTCGTTAGAAAGCCGGTGCTTTGTCCCAGTTTTAGGGGCGAAGCACTTTAGGGCCGAGCCTTGTCCCTCCCTCGTCGTCGTCCGTATCTCTGGTTAGCATGGAGTCCCCTAAAAGGTTTAAGCAGCCCAACATCAATCATAACACTGACAACATTATTGTGACAAAACAATATAAAACATCTTGAAGCACAAACTCTTTATACTAGTCGGCGATTTCAGCGTAGGCATTATGGACCTTAGGACCTAGCTTTGTCGTCGACGCTCACTGTCCGCTGTCATGGTGTTTAGAAAACCGTTGCTCTAGACGAAACATATGTGCGTATGTGAATAAAAAACAAAGGTTCACAATAGACGAACAACAATCGTAATTGCGACAGAACAATATAAAACACCTAGAAGCACAAACCCTTTACAGTTGTCGGCGTCTTCAACGTACACATTATGGACCTTAGGTCCGAGCTCTACGATGCATTTCGTATGACTGCAAGCAAACAACAACCTACAGGCAAACGTGCATACACCTAGTCTTTGCCAACTTCAGGCTAGATCCGATCGAAGAACCATTGGCTTTACATTTCACGGACTACAAAGCAGTAATAATGAAGGCAAAACAGAATCCACTGCTTAACATGACATACCAGTTATGACGAATAAAACACATTGTATATAATGTACACACGCGTTGTCACTCATTTACATGCGCGAGCGGGCACTGTCACGAGAGATTCACGGTTACCGGACGATCCCCTGTGCTTCGCCCACTCATCATCATTCACTTTGTGGATATGCGTGGATTTTTTTTCTTTTGTAGCGTTAGCTACACCTGCCTAGCCGGAGCCGATTTCGCGTGGATCGTCATGAGCCATGCTGCGCATGCGCGAGGATCAGTGATGTCACAGAGATGGCTCACAGATGGCTCACACAGATGTCACAAAGAGGCTGGAAAAGCGGGAACGTCGACCGGCATTTCACGCGCTCTCCGCCACCGCCGCTGCTTGTTTGCGCGTTCGGGAGGAGTGGCGTCGTAGCCGCGGCAGACAAACTGACGCCGGCGCACGCGCAGACTCCGCCACCGCCACCGCCGCGCGCGACTCGCCGCCGCCGGTCTGTGCTTTCCAGAGGAGTGACGTCGTAGCCTTGGCAGACGTATTGGCGCTAGCACGCGCGCAGCTTTTCACCTTCGCTGTGCAGTCGCCGTCTGACACTGTGCTGGAGCCGCTTGATAACGCCTCTGACTGGCGTTTGCAGGTGAGTAACGCCATGGAGAAGGAGAGCGCAAATGCTGCTCAACGGCGCAGAAGAGCCGAGAAGCTTATCTCATCGGATCCCGAAGTAGTTGCCTGGCAATTAGCGGTTCAGCGTACGAAGAATGAACAGAAGAAGGCTAATAATCCTAGACAAACTGGAAAGCTAAGAATAATCAGCTGAACTTTTGCTAACGCTACGTATATCCTGGCATAGCCGAGCTAAGCCACTGCAAATTTTTGTATTTCAATTTTAACGCCAGTAGACTTATCGCGGCGAATACCTCCGTCATCCTTTGCGCATACGGACACTATATGCACAGTTCAGTGCTCTTTGCGTAGTGCATGACGTATTCGCGATACGCCAGTTTCATTGTAGAAGGTGCCGCAGACGAGATGACATAATTGCTGGACCGTGCACACATTCACAGACTTGCTTCTACTGGAAGCCAGGGACGCTGCACAATGCATATTTACTAAACTAAACAAGATGGCAAGTTGGGCTAATTGGTAAACGTGATCATCTTTAAAAATTAGTATGAAGCGTAGCGAAGACGCGGACAGTGGAAATAAGCGGTGTCCTGTCCACTTCCACGGTCCACGTCTTCGGTGCGCTTCTTAGTAATTTTTATACCTAAACAAGTGCATTCCTTCTTCTCAAAAGTTGCCAATGATTGTGGTTGGAGATTGCAGCAATCTATAGGCGGGCCTAACCCGTTTTCTTTTGTTTTCTGTACGCCCTCAAAAAGAGCTTTCATTTTATCACGGCTGCATGGGAACGACACTGGAAATCAATCATTCCTGTCTCTTTGCACAAAGTGCAGCTTGGAGATCCGGTGCGCCCCGTTTTTTATAACCATATTGGCGCATAAAAGGATTCTATGCCCCTACCTGATGCGGTAGTTATGAATCTTCTCAAAGAAAACCGCTTGGTTAACGACGAGAGCTGTTGCACAAAAACGAAGTTCGCATCAGCGCTCATAGTTGGCCAGAAAACTGAAAGCAAATAGAAAGGAACATGCACAAGTACGGGACGGTCACTGCATGGCAACAGTTCCTAGAAAGCGGCTGGAAAAGCGGGAACGTCGACCTGTGTTTGACCTTAGTCTGAAAAGTTTCTTTTTCGTCGTATTAGCTAATATTTGAAGCAGTGCCCTCCAGGGTCTTTAGAGAGATTTCGTTTATTGAAATGCGTTTGCTACTTGAACGTTCTAAAATTTATCCTGTGTGACCAAGCACGAAGTGGCATAATTCTACAGGAGTGAACTTCGTTTCGGACAAAATCTTCAACGTAAATACGCGTAAGCTTGCAGAGTCTTTTCTGTTTCGTGCTGTTGCAGATAGGAAACAAAGATCCAGGGTGGATTTATGGAGCCCTGGAAATTTTCCTTCTTTTTCTGTTCTTTCTTTCTCTTTCCTCAGTTTCTGAGCAGTAATTTACAATGGTAAATGAACAGAATAAAGAAAGTAACGGCGAAGTAGACGCGTTAACATTGAAGAACTGGAAGTGTATATCAGTAGACATAAATTACCGTCTTTGACGAGCCATCCCTCAGATCTCCCTTTCCCATAATTCCTTTTCTATTTCCTTCCAGTACTAAACAACAATCCGATAGCGTACTTCAAAGGCCACCACGATTCCTGAAGACGTCGTACACAATTGGCTTTGTTCAAGTATAGTTCACGTTTGCGAAGCCCTCGTGGTAGTGATGTCACGTTCCTGCAAGAAACGTTGTTCTTCTGTCGTCCGATCGATGGCTCTTCCTTTCGTTTATGGCATCCAGAGCGTTCTCTCAAAAAGCAAGTCGCTTGCATCGTTAGGCACATTTCTTGTAAGAAGTACTGAACAGCAGTGACTCTTCTTTTTTCTTTTTTTTTAAATGAGGAGAAGCATAGGAGGTCGCTACAGGAACTTGCAAAGGTCTACTTGAGCAATAACCTAACCGCATTTTTTAAATTGTGGTTTGTTCTCTAGTTCTTTAGTAGAAATAACTTCTTCATTGTCCTCTCATTTACATTTTCTTACACGCGCAACACCCTGCGCCACATGGTGCTGGACTGCTCGAACAATCCAGACGTACCACCGTCATTAGAGAAAGAATTAGAAGACCAGTGGGAGGCTCTGCTGGTGACGCAAGACCCTGACAACCAGCTACGATTTTAAGATCTCTTTTACTCAGCAGAAATAGACTAGTTCTTTTCTTATGATGCAGTGACACGTCACCCAATATCAGTGAGTGAGTGAGTGAGTGAAGTGAGTGACGTGAGCTGAGTGAGTGAGTGAGTGAGTAGTGAGTGAGTGAGTGAGTCAGTGAGTGAGTGAGTGAGTGAGTGAGTGAGTGAGGATGTGAGTGAGTGAGTGAGTGACGTGAGTGAGTGAGTGAGTGAGTGAGTGAGTGAGTGAGTGAGTGAGTGAGTGAGGAGTTAGTTAGTTAGTTAGTTAGTTAGTTAGTTAGTTAGTTAGTTAGTTAGTTAGTAGTTAGTTAGTTAGTTAGTTGTAGTTAGTTAGTTAGTTAGTTAGTTAGACAGCCGCATCCAGTCGACGCAATATTTCAAAAGTTAATTTTAATTATATCAAAAGATTCTGTCTCGGCAATTCCTGACTACTAAGGTGACCAAATAATACAATGTATCTGTAATCAATGCACTCCGATAAAGAATTTAATCATCAGAATTACAAGCGTGCACTTTATTTCATTTGATATACCTATATATTTTGCTATGTCCAATACAAAATTACGTTACAAAGAGGAGAACTTTATCTTAGTTTATGAAATATAAGCTCTTTAATTGAATGAATAAGGGAACATGCAGAAGGCACACGCGTTTGGACACTGCCACACCAATATGAGGGCAGCAGCTTGTGATTACTAAATTAGTTGCATATTTATTACATTTTAGATTTTCAACGATTCTTGTACGTTCTTAAATATCAACGATTCGAAAACCAAACAATTTAGGTGCCACAACAGTGTAATCGCTTTTGTATATTTTGTAGTGGCGCCGTCATCTTGCCAACATGAACTAGTTCGCCACAGCTCACGGTAGCTTAACCCACAAACTTGGACTGCCACAAGCGCTCCTCAAAGTCAGCCCATGTATTTGTATGCCATTACAACTCAGCAGAGGTGGCGTCAGCGCGGGGCTCGGACGGGGGGGGGGGGTGCAGCTGCCCCCCTTTGCCCCCAAGAGCAAACGTATTCAAAACACAGCGCCTAAGTTATCAGCCTCCATGCTTCCCCTAAGGAACTCACTTCTCATGGGGTCCCCCCCCCCTTCCCCCCGCCGCCTGTAAAAATATACTGGCGCCGCTCCTGCACCTGAGAACGCATCTCGCGATACCAACTCAAAACATTTACGCTGCTCCTAATAAACATGCGCACTTTCGAGTACCCGACAGTGATTACCCAACCACCAGTCAGCTTACATGTCTTACGTGTCAGCTGTCACCAGTCAGCTTACGTGCTAGATTCATTGGGCGGTCAGTTAGAATAAGTGCGACAAGCACGGCGCTGAATTCTCGCCAAACGTTGTAGCCCCAACAACCCATTCAGTTTTATATATATCAAAACGTTTATTGAGGGAAAAAAATGTTTAGGGAGCGGCTGGGTGGAGCCCCTATTCCAGGGCTCCACTGGCTTGAGCGTAACTCTGTATCTAGTAGCGCACAAGATATTGACAGCTCGAAAAATAAACGGACACTGAGGGGACATAAGCATGCGCTGTCCTTCGTTCATTTTTCGTGCTGTGAATATCTTGTGCAATGGAGTACCATATAGCCCAAACCTTAACGCTATCTATCTATCTATCTATCTATCTATCTATCTATCTATCTATCTATCTATCTATCTATCTATCTATCTATCTATCTATCTATCTATCTATCTATCTATCTATCTATCTATCTATCTATCTATCTATCTATCTATCTATCTATCTATCTATCTATCTATCTATCTATCTATCTATCTATCTATCTATCTATCTATCTATCTATCTATCTATCTATCTATCTATCTATCTATCTATCTATCTATCTATCTATCTATCTTCCGCTTCCCTCTTTATCTCTTTCTGTCTGTCTCATATATGTTATCATTATTGAGGCCATTTTCTGACATCATTATTCCGAACGATTTCCGAAGCGCCGACTGCCTCGTCAGTTCAATAAGGCGGAGCATCTTCTCCGACAAAGAGAGCGATCTCGGACGCCAAATGTTCTTCGCGGTGAACGTCGGGTCGTCGTATATGTTGTACCTTCGTCCAAAAGTGCTGCTGGCAGCCAAATTAGCCTCCCCCCCCCTTCTTCCCGCGCAGCCTTTTTGCGAGTCAAACCCTGCAGCAGCAGCGCTTCCATCGCCACCGCGTGTCTGCGAGCGCCTCCCCGATAGAACGTCGCATGCATGCCACACCACCGGCGCTTTCCGTCATAATATGCATAATTTCTTCTCTCGGGAGAGCACTTACTCAACCGCGCGTGCCAAGGAAGCAGCGACGGCGGCTCACAACGCCGCGCCGTTACAGCTTACACACGCCACTCGGCCCACTTCTGGGAGGATAAGCACGTTGGCCCCCGGAGGAGCTACGCAGGATCGCGAAGATGAGCGATGTAACTTAGTGACTTGCTCGCGAGGCAAGCTTCGCTCGCTTGCCTTGCTTCCCTTGCTTGCTCGAAGAACATCGTCGTAGAAGAGCCCTAAGGGCACATATAGTACATGCAGTCGAGAGGAGGTGGAGAGGAGGTCTTGTTCATGGATGGAAGGGAACGGCCAAAGATGAGCGGTGGCGGCTGCGCCGATGACGGCGGCGGCGGTGGGCCCGAGTCCGCGAGATGGCACTGCAAATGGCTCCCGTGATGTTGCTTTAATCTCCTTCTAATGCCGCGGAAGTATAGCGCGCGCTCGATAAGCATTTTGGTCGTCGACGGTGCCGATGGAAGCGCGCTGCTCGTAGTAGATGCGAGGCGAAGTGAAGGCGTTCCTTTTTTCTTTTCTTTCTTTCGTGCCAGCATAATCATTTTCTTTTTGTCCCGTCGTCGTTATTGCCAATTCCTCGTTTAATCTACTCGAAGCGTTTGTGTGTGCGCGCACGCTATAGAAAAATTTAAAAAAAGACCCGTTAGCGCCGGGTTCGGACGAGCGCGCGTGTCAGTGATAAGGAATCGAAACTATGGGGAGAAGAAAAGCAGAAAAACGACAGCACATACACATTAGCTGCAAACCCTTTCGAGTGCGTTCTACCTTTGTTACGCCAATATCATGATTACCCTGCTTCACTTTTTTTTTTCTTGTACACAAGAGTTATTTTGGTGCGTTAATGCGGCATGTTTACTTCTTTCTTCCTTCCGCTTATTTCTTTAATTTTTTTTTGTCTTTTTGTCCCGGAATGATGCGTGTCTACAGCCATTTTCAGCGACAACGTTTCATGGAATCATAGCGCTAGGGCTAGCATGGATCGCCATAGGGACGCAGGATATAGGTCATTTGCACGAGAGTGGTTCGGTGCCTGCCATTTTTATTTATTTATTTATTTATTTATTTTCATGCTTTCTTCGTCATCTCCTTCTTTTCACCTTCCATTCTTTCTCGTGTCCGCACCGTCGAACTTAACGCGCGTTTGTCCGAGCGGCTATAAGGGCTGGAGAACCGACCACGATGGGATCTCGTCAGGCTCGGCGGGCACCACGCTTATACGCTATCGTGTCCGCCTTGTGCTGCGTTGTGGCTGTGCGTGGCAGTACGCGGTTTATCTGCCGAGACCGCGCGACCAAGGGACTACTACCCCAGCCTGCCTGTCAGGCCTCCCCCGTTCGGTCGATTCGCCGAGCCACCGTTCACGGACCAGCCGGGGCTTAGCGTGCGCGAACTCGTTCAAAGCACCGAGACGAGGCTCGGGAACGTGGCGCACCACTTCCCGCAATTTTTCTGTCTTTTGTTGATTTCATCGATCTCTACATTTCGCTCAACTATAGCCTCCGTCCTCCGAGTTGTACTGTATCTCTATAGTCTGTCTATGTATGTATTTAATACGGAGTCCATAAAGCTTTGTTTTCCTACAGAGTGGGCGCTTCTAAGCTGCCCTGGCATTTATGTACCGTCAGCCGCAGAGGCTTACTGAACGAGCTAGAACCGCGCCGAAAAGACTGGATTAGCTTCCAGAGCGAGGATGTCCTGTATGGCACAGAACTGTGCGCTCCATTCTGCAACCATTAGAACACTTTCAACGGCGTTCAACACGCTGTCAGATCACGTACGTGCTGCAGTTTCTTAATATTGATTGAATATGAGGGGCGCCGCAGTGGAGGGCTCCGGAAATTTCGACCCTCGGAGTTTTTAATGTGCACCTAAATCTAAGCACACGGGCCTCAAGCATTTCCGCCTCCATCGTTGGTGCTGTTTCTATGTATGTATGTATGTATGTATGTATGTATGTATGTATGTATGTATGTATGTATGTATGTAGGTATGTATGTATGTATGTATGTATGTATGTATGTATGTATGTATGTATGTATGTATGTATGTATGATGTATGTATGTATTGTAATGTAGGGACGTACGCACGCTCCAATAGGAGTTCTACGATTTGTATGCCCTCTTTAATAAGCAGAGTGCCGGTGCCATGAGCATTCCGACGGGATGTCCATAACGGAGCCGTAAACAAACACTGCGTTCGAGATACGCAAATGCCATCAATTCAGAGGCATACCCGCCAGCGCATGGCATTTCCACGCATATGTTTACCTAGCTAAAGAGGAAATCTCGGCTGCCTACTCTGTATGCGGTGGTGCACCCAAAGTATGAGACCAAGTTACGAGCGACAGAAATGACAATGAACAGTTTCGTTTAGACACAGCCCTATTATGACGCTAGCACGTAGCGACGTTGTGTTTCTCAAAGAACACACCGGAATTCGCCCCCAGTCAACCGGAAGCTAAGCGTTGGCTCAAATGTTATGAAACATCAATAAAAAAATTCATATACAAAGGTAATGTTACTAGTTAAGAGTTGTGTAGAACCCATATGGTATCAGAGCATAAGGTTAATCAACTGACAAATAACAGTCAGGATAAGTAATGAAAACAATTGAATGAGTTTATAGAAAGAGCAGGCCGTTTTGTTGTGGGTATGTGCCATCGTGTCATCAAGATGTCACATACCTACTTCAGAACAGTCTTCCTTAACTCATCAGTTGACTCACTACTATACACTAGTAACAGTACTGAAAATTGGCCGAGTTGGTATTGATTCATGGCTGATTTTTGCGCCACACACACACGGACGAGATAAAAGTACCGTGGTGTGTATTTCTATCTCGTGCGTGTGTGTGTTGCGCAAAAATCAGTCATGTATACACTAGTGCTTCTCAGTAGATGGTAAGGGAAGGGCTGAAGTTACTCTGTAGTGCGCGCCGCTCCTCCCTCTCGCCCAGTGGCGCTTGCATCGCGCGTGCGTGCACGGTGATCTCGCATTGTAGCGCCGGCTCCGTGGTGACTTCAGTACCAGATGGCGTGTAACATGGAAGCGGGCGACGGTAAACAAGACGCTCCTAGTGCATTATGTGCGCACATTGACGCTATGCAAATCGAGGACCAATAACTAACCTAAAGACTACCATGGTGAACTAAAAGTTCACCAAACGTTAGGGGCCAGCGCCATTAAAGACACTTAAATGGAACAATAAAGTTTTCCACTCGGGGAGCATCAGGTAGAGTGCACGAAAAGAGACTGCACATTGTACTATATAGAATGCACATCGTACGTTTCTGCCATGTTTTCTTGTTGTTCCGTGCTAGAGTTACGATGCCTGTGCAAGAAGTTTGACGCTTGAAACCTTGTCCTCAAGCTCGTCAATTTTTAGATACAGATTTCCTGAAGTCATACCAATATATACGCGAATTCACCTACAGCTGAACGTAACAATAAACAGCACTAACAGCAGAATATATTGAAACAGTGAAGAACTCAAAGACAACGGTAAATGTCGAGGATTCGATGACATCAGTCGAAGATCTGCCACGCATCGGCTCAAACGCTGGATATCGCTATCATGCATCACGAGATGCCGAAAGATTAATGCATTCCCACCTTGTCATGATAGCACCCCGTTGCGTCCCATGCCTAGAAAGGCACCGACTGCAGCAGCGTGATGGTCACGGAGAGATGTCAGCGTCCTGCGTCCACGGTAGAGAAGAAATATGGCGTTCTCTTCTCGGCACGCGCGCGTGTTGTTGCGACCGCGACTTTTCCGCGAGCCATCCCGCTGCTGTAACGCCTTTATCATCAGCAAGATTCAGCGTATACGCGAACGCACGCCGCTACGGAAGAAGACAAAGACTAGAAAAAAGAGAGAGAGAGACAAACGGGGCGGCAACTGGCAAACCTTCTTTATACCGCTGCGGCACGCAATTGGACTCGCAAGCTAAGCCCCAATGCCAAGTCACCAACAGCGAGCAAAGCACCGCGAGCACATCACTCACGCGCTGTGCCGAGGATGACGGAGACGTCGCAACCAAACTACCTGCTTTCACGGCGTGTGTTCCCGCCTCCATCCCGCGGGCTACCCCTAAATGGAAACCAGACCTCCCGCTTTCCATTCCTCGCGTGGAAGGCGCTTGCATCGTTTCAACCGTGGTTAGGCTTTGCGAGTCTCGCGGCGTTCATCTTCCTGCGGTTGCGCCTGTATATACTATTGCGTTATGCTTCTAGGGCCGCGAAGGAGGATGGGGATGTGGGGATGGAATAGACGCGCGCGTGGCGAGCGTTGTATAGTATGGGCGAAGAAAAGGTTGGCAGCGGGAGACAGACGCGACGACGTAGGGAGTCATCTCGGGATCGAGGAAAGAGATTGTGAAGAAAAAAAAGGAAACTCTCTCGCGACCGCCCGTTTGCGGTTGCGTCTGCCTCGCCATTTTGCGAGCTTCAAACGTCCTCGCCGCCGTCGCGGCACAACCAACCGCACCGCTTTCTCGTCGGGCGCGATCATCAAAGATGAATGCCTTTTGAGATAAGCGATGGGGAAAAAAATGAACAAAAAAATGTGGTTCGCATACACACACGCACACAATCTCTCTCGAGCGGGCCCTTTTATTGGCGAGAAGAGATGGGAACCAGGCGCCCCCACCAGCGCGATAGATAGATAGAAGGGGAAAGAAAGAAAGAGACGGGAATGCGGGGGAAGAGTGGGGGAATAATGGAGGTGAGGGTGGAAGAGTTTAACGGCGAGATGTTTTCACTGTTCTTTCCCAAATAGGGAAAAGAAAAATTAAAACTAAGAGAGGGGGGCAAAATAACCACTCTTTCAAACAAACAAACAAAAAGTCAGGTCTTTTGCGCACACTGACTCCAAACTTGTGTCTCTCGCGTTTTGCGGTGCTGCTAGCTAAAATAAACAAGAAAAAAAAAAAAACAAAGCCGGCTCTTTCCGTTTTTTGAGCGTGCCGCCCACAACAGCCCATCTCCTTTTCCTTTCACTCTTTCCACAGAGTCGCTTTGCGGAAGGCCCGAGAGCTTTTAGATTTTCGTACGAGTTCATGTCTATGTGGTCACGAGGGGACAAGAGGAACGGTATAGAATCTAAAATATAAACGTGAGGATGAAGAAGAAACGGGGTAAAAGAAACAAGAGGCATTGAGAGAGAGAAAGAGAGAGGGGGGGGGGGGGGGCGTTCTGAAGGAAAACCAAAGAACCATGCGTGTGTCAGGGGGGCGCATGGAGCGACGTATAGCTACGCAGATGCGCGTGACAGTTGTATTCTTCGCGACGCATTTATTTCCGCTGCTGTGGTCCCTGGACTTGCGGGCGGCACGCCACCAGACACTACACTGAGACGGAAGCACGGAGAATGCAGGCCGTGACAAAAGAAAGCGAAAAGAAGTGCGACCAGGGGGTTCAATAAAGGCTCGATTGGAAACCGTCTGCGATTTTTAGCCGCGTCGGCACATGCATAAATAACCCCTGCGCCTTCGTCTTTACCTTTCATACTTTCATTTTTTCTTCTAAACTGAAAAACCCCCCTGCAATATCTTTTTGTTTTAGTTTTAAGAAGCTCATACAGAAAGTGCTGAGAGTGAAATATAAAGTTGCTCCCTCTGCATGCTAGCGGGTAGAAATAAAAGGAAAAAATAAGGAGGCCGAGTTCATAGGAAAAATGGGAGAAAGAAAGAAAAGAAAGAAGCGCTGCTTTTTGAATTTTGAAATTGATAATCGTTTTAAAAGAGAAATTGCGACGTTTAGGCTCGTCCAGCGAAATGTTGCGCTCGAATTCCCGAAATAAAGAATCCGTATTGCCTTGACTCTTAGCGGGCCTGCGCCTACCGTGCGTTCGCTCGAGAAATTTCAATCGCGGAGCATACGATTATGAATGTTTACCGCCCCAGGATCACCTGGGCCTCGGCATTTTGTTTTTGTTTTGTTTTTAGCACATTCGATTCAACCAACGAAGGATGACCTTCAATGCAACAACAGCCTGGATAATTAAATATGCAAGGATGCCGCTTCTACATATTTTCAGTTCGTCTCGCTGCTGATGGTAGGTTCAAGGTAAGGGCGCGACGTGTAGAAGCTGAATATTATCCCTACACAACACTCGGAGTTGTGCAACGAATGCCTGAACAACCGTATATGTTGTCAGTGGCCGGACGTTGACCGCTTGTGGAGACACTTGTGGCTTTTGCAACTTAAGAGTTCCAAAATCTACCTTGCGAGACGTACGCAGTCCTTTCCACAGCTGGCTCATGAGAGGTGACTCAACGTAGGACGAATGTAATTCGTGATGTCACTGATGTGCATTCTCGGAATTGTGAAACAGGCGATAGTGAACGAAGGCCCGCTAGGAGCTACCTCCCAGAGCTGTCGCTGTATTGCGTACATGCGAAACATGGGCAAGTCGGGATGTTAGCACTCTTGCACACGTATGCTTGTTACCCTGTTTTCGCATCTTCGTATGATGTATATGGGATTTAGTTTGCAACATTCGACATCTGTGCTATAGCATGCACACTACAGCTATGCGAGATAGCGCTTGCTGCTTGAGTGCTGACACCAAGGTCGCGAGATCGAATCCCGGCCGCGGCGGCCGCATTTCGATGGAGCCGAAAATGCTACAGGCCTGTGTATTGGATTTACGTGCGCAGTAAAGAACCCCAGGTGGTCGAAATTTCCTCCACATACGGCGTCTCTTAAAATCATATCGTTGTTTTGGGACGTGAAACACGAACAATTAATATTTATAGCACTTACTACTTCTGAGATCTGCAGATGATCTACATTTAAAGTTCGTGATTGATTTGTTAGCAAACAAAAGTAGATGAAAGGCTTGCTCTGCAATGACATAAGGAGGAAACTGACGCCGCGAAGAGCACCGAGAACTTTTAAGAAAGCTAACTATAAACTTTACGACGTTCTTAAGTGCATCAACGCTTACTTTTTCTTACCTTTTGCTTCGCACAAGAAGCCATTGGGCCACGCACATTTACACATCGAGTCGTTTCGAAATAGCCAATGTGCCGCCCAATCAACCGTCAGTGAACGATCATTACGGGCAGTTTCGCCTCCGGAGTTGTTCGCGTCCTCTTTCAGACGTCATGACGCTTGTACCCGCGCTCAGTCACAAAGCGCGATCGCCGTTCGCCGGCAGTGCTTATTACGATTTCCTAAAACGTCGACGATCTTCGGGGTTAACGAAGGACCTCGAGGAAGAGCTAGGGACCCGCGCAGCGAGACACTGAACGAAAAATAACAAGCATACCATTAAAAGACTGAAGGCGGAGAACATAGTGTGACGATGATTCATGGTTATCCGATACCCTAGTAACATTAAGAGGAAAAAAAAGGTGGTTGGGTAGGCTGTATAATGCGTAGGAAAAGTTACAGACTGACCGCCTTGAGAAATGAACTCAAATGGAGGACGGCTGAAAATTACGTGACGTTATGCAAATGGAGAAGTTTCCATTCATAAAAGCGTGTGTGCCATACCCCTATAAAGAGATGGAGATGAAAAAGATAGATGAAAACAGGGAGGTTAACAGTAATAGGTTGGTTAAGCTGCGCTGGGGAAGGAGAAAAGGGAGTAAAAGATGGAGAGTAAGTAGCTACTGATGTCGTCAGCGTCCAGTCAGTGCCACAATATCGCCGTAGTTTTCGATAGGAAATGTATAATTGGGTCGCCTGGAGATTCATTGTTTCACAATAACCGATATGCTGATGACAGAAGCGTAAACAGAAATATTTCGGTTTTTTTGGAGGGGGGGGGGGTGAATTCAAACTATACTTCATGTATGTTCCCGCGCGCGTTTGTATGTGTTCGTGTATGTACAAATGCAGAATTGAAAAATTTCGGGTGGGAATTCGACGCCCCAACAACACCCCACACCCCCCACCCTCACCCCCGGGCTACGCCAGTGCTGATGATGAAATGATGAAATAAACTTGTAATTGCCGAAAACAGTGCTCCCGAGCTCGTACGCCCGGGGTCACCCTCGGTGGAGGGTCCCTCAGTCCAGGAATCCTCTGGCCGCGATCGCCTCCCGGGCCCTGGCGACGAGTCCTCGTTGGTCGTCTAGGTCCCGTGCGCAGATTTTGGCCTCCCACGTCTCGGCGAAGAGGTTGAGGCGTGCGGTCGTTGCGGGATTTCTATCGGCATCTTGGTGGCGCCACGGGCACGAGAGTATTAAGTGTGCTAGTGTGTCGGGAACGTCGCATATCGGCTATGCATGAAGCGTCCGGTAGATGCGATGTAGCAGGATACCGTGTGTGTACGTGTTGCTTTGCAATGATAATTATTTCTTACTGCGCACGCTTCGTTTGCCTAAGATAGAGGCCGCAATTCGATATTTTCGAATAATACTGCGCGACAGTAAGGGTGACCTTTCTTTGCCTTCTGTGTCGATACCACATTCGGGCACCTGCGCCTCTTTTCCACTGGCGTATCGCATCCAAGGCGTTACAAGGCGCGACACAGACTAACACAAACAGCGCTGTGTGTGTATTTCTGCGTCGAGCTTCGTCCCGCCTTGGATCGGCTAAACCAATGGCATTTCATATGACTCGCTAATAAGCCCAACGTGAAACCTCAGTCTGGGGAATAATAGGTTATTATTCTGATCGAAAAATATCAGCAAATGTGTTCTAGCTTAGTTAACGTCAATCTTAAGAACATTGTGTCGATCATCGCCTCTCCTCAGCAACACACGGCACCTTTCCCAACCAATAATCTCAATAATAATAATAATAATAATATAATAATACTAATAATAATAATAATAATAATAATAAGAATATTTTATAATAATATGGCTCCAGTCGGATGCATGCTTGCTATGCTCCTGCCCGTTTTTCGGTAAGCAGCAGTTTTTCCGCTGTGAAAGTTGTTCTAAACGTGTTCATGCGAAGTGTGTAACCTGGCCTGATGAAGAGCTGCAACTTCTGAAGTCTGGATCGCGCTCATCTGCTGCAATTTATGTGATCTGAGCAGTCCTTCTGGTAAGCCTAACGAAGACAACTCGACGGCGTGCAGCGATGAGCCTGCAGCTGCTCCAAACCGGTTCCCTCTCCACGTGTGCCCTCCGGGTGGTGACCTCGCCGGGCTGCGCCGCCTCCTCCTCGACGCGTTGGAGGGAATCTCGTTCCTCAGCGACGAGGTATCCCAACTACGCGAAGAAAACGAGCGCCTCCGCAAGGATCATTCCCGCGGTGTTGAACAACAAGCCCGTGTGGTCGCCTCCCTTCGTGCAGAGGTCCGCTTCCTGCGTGAGGAGCTGACGCGCCGCACGGCCGCCGTGTCAGTGAAGGCCTGTGATCCCTCCGGAGCAGGTGACCGTTGGCCGATCTGTGACCTCCAAGCAACCTGCGTACTCTGAACAACCTCTGTTCAAAATTCTTTCATCTTCGAATTCGCCGCCATGTGACGTAGACACGTCCGAGCGTGTCAGTGTGATGCCTGCGACAGCGTCTTCTGCAGCGGTAACTGAGGGTGTAAGAAAGAAGAAACCCGCCTCGTTTGGAGCATTGAAGACATCCACTATATCTGTAGCTCAGCGGCCACAACGGCCACAACGGCCAAAGGCCATTTTTGTTACGAAGCTGAGCCCGGACACCACTGCTGCTGACATCAAAAAACATATTGCTTCATTCGATATGTCTCCCTTTCCTGCCGGCGACTTCAAACAAGATTCCAGTCATATTCTTCATTCTATATCGAAGTTGACGAGGAAACGCTACGCACGCCTGCATGGACCTTCGATGTGGCCCCGATCGATGCCTCTTCAAGCCATTTCGTGGGGAGCTGCGCGATGACATGCTTCATCCCTCTGAGCAAGTGACTGGAATCGAAAGTGCCGTGTAACGTAGACATATTCTACCAAAATGCTCGGGGTCTGCGTACCAAGACACTGGAGTTTTTCTCTAATGTTCTTTCGTCTTGTTTCCTATTATCGCTATTTCTGAAACCTGGCTCGGCACTGAAATTCCTCATCGGACTTTTTTCCCCCGACACCACACCACCTTCCGCCCGTGACCGAGATTTCAGTGAAACCAAACAGAAAGGCGGTGGCGTGCTGATTGCCATTGACAATTCACTGAAATCCGTTAGACGGAAAGACCTAGAAACTATCGAAGAATCGATCTGGCTAGAAATCAACCTTGAGCGCCGTGAAAAATTGTTGATTGGATGCTTCTATTTACCGCCCAGCATTTCCCCTGCCTCGTTTCACGATGTCATGTCTTCTATTGAACTTGTGATATCTTCTCATAGTGGGCACAGAATTACTGTTCTGGGGATTTCAATGCACCTGGCATTGACTGGAGCACGCTTACCTTTTCTCATTACAATCATTTCACAGAGAAAAAGTGCAGCCTGCTCTTGGACTTTCTGGCGTTTAATTCCCTAGTGCAACATAATTCAGTCGTCAATTCCAGTGGCAACGTCTTAGACCTGTGTGTGTCAAACGATCAACCCCTTGAAGTTTCCCGCTCCAACATCTCTCTTGTACGCCGGACAAATTCCACCCACCACTTAACGTAAGATTATCTGCATCAGCCGAAACAACGAGCTACAGCAGTTACGTAAACAATTCTCCAGATTTGCGTTCAAGCGAGGTGATTACACGGGCCTCTATCATCACTTGTCCACCGTTGAGTGGTCACAGGTTACTGACAAACCTAACGTTGATGACCAGGTTGATCGGTTACGGAGCTTGTACTGAGCAGCATGCTTAATTTTATTCCCCAGTATACACCTAAACAACGTAAATATCCCCACTGGTTCTCATCTGTACTTATCAGTGCACTGAAGCATAAAGATCACGCACACAGGAAATCTAAATGTTCTCCATCCAGCGAGTGGAAGGAAGAGTTCAGCTTTTTCGAACTCTCTCTAAACGCCTATATAACGGGATCATAGTTGTACATTCAATTCTTAGAAAAAGCGCCTCTGACAGGCCGGCTGAGTTTTGGAAGTATGTGCGTAAACGGTTCGCAAAAGCGGAGAGTCCTTCAGACTACTCGCCTCAAATGGGGTAGAAGTGCCTGCCCGTCGCTGGCTGTTTTGCCACACATTTCTCATCCGTTTATAGGCCTCCGCCATCCCGCCCTTTCAGACGACAACAGCCCAAGGCAGTTAGCTCATCCAGTGCTTTGTCGCTGGATGAAAATCTTATCAGCGAATGCATTAAGCGCTTAAAACCATCCTTATCATGTGGCCCAGATGGCATCCCCTCCGCCATACTAAAAGCATATGGTACTATATTTGTCCCAGTACTGACTACGATATTTAATAACTGCCTGGACACTTCCACATTTCCTAGCATGTGGAAAACTGCTCGTGTTTTCCCAGTATTTAAGTCGGGCTCTAAGACAGATGTTTCTAATTATCGCCCGATTTCTCTACTATGTGCCACATCAAAGATCTTCGAACTGGCTCTTCACAAAATATTGTCTTTTAGTGTGAAAAACTCATTGATTCCAAATCAACATGGTTTTCTTGCTGGCCGCTCAACTACCACAAATCTTGCTAGTTTCATGACGCAGATCTCCACACCTATTTCTCAGAGAGGACAGGTTAATCTACTGTGACCTGAGCAAGGCTTTTGACGTAGTCAGCCACACACTGATTATGGTTAAACTTGCGAACTTTGACGTTGACTTGTCGATTGTGAATCTCTTGCACAGCTATCTGCTCAATAGATCTTGTTATGTTGCCGTAAATGGCCAAACCTCTTCTTTGTATAAAGTGACTAGTGGGGTCCCTCAAGGGTCGGTATTAGGCCCACTCCTATTTTTAATTTACGTTAATGATGTTTCTTTTGCCATTCGTAATTCTTCTTCCTCTTGTATGCCGATGACATCAAGATATTTAAGGAAATTCATTCAGTTAACGACTGTCGCTTGCTGCAGTCAGATTGTGTTCTTTTTCGAATGGTGCAACGGCAATAACCTTTCTCTAAATACCTCAAAGACAAAATTCATGTCTATCACTCGCAAAACATCTAGCGTGTCATTTCAATACTTTGTCAATTCTGTGCCGTTATGCAAGGTTTATGAAATCAGTGATCTTGGTGTTGTTGTTGACAGCGCGTTAAACTTTTCTTCTCACGTTAAGCGTGCTGCTATGCGGGGCCTTCGTTCTCTCGGATGTGTTTGTAGAATATCTCGAGAATTCAGGTCTCCCATGGCCCTACCAAATTGTACACGGCAATATGTCTTCCGCAACTTGAGTATGCGTCCGTGATATGGAATGGCATTGCTCAATCCAGCGGTAACACCATTGAACGAGTCCAGAAAAAATTCCTCAGCATATAACCATCGCTTTGCTAAAAATGACTCTGGATCTCGTTCAAATACTGCTGATTATTATCACTGCCATCACTTCACTGCCGACGAAATCGTTCTGATCTCTTATTTCTCTACAAGCTAGTCCACGGTATCATATCCTGCCCTGTACTTCTCAATTGTGTTAATTTTCGAATTCCGCGTAAGTTAACCAGAGAGAACAGACCGTTTCATGTACCCGCCTGCTTCTTCCAACACTCTACCGTTCACAGAATACAAAGTCTTTATAATATTAACTTTCTTGATCTTGACGTTTTTCATAGTCCACAATCATTGTTTTTATCCGAGCTTTGCACTGTTTTGACATAGTATGGCACAATGTACAAAGTCTTCCCTTCTCCGTCTTTCCGCATAGTTGTATATGTGCAATCTAATTTTTTATTCCCCTTCAATATTCTCATATTGTCTTATTTTACTCCTCCCCTTTTGTGTTCATTTCTCTTTGTCTACGTGTTTTTGCTCTTTTTATTTCTGAAGACTGTTTTGTATTGTTTATTTTTATTGATTTTTTTTGCGTGCGCCTGCACAAAGACCTCACGGTTGTTCCTGGGCACGTTAAATAAATGATTGATTGATTATTATTATTATTTATTATTATTATTATTATTTTAATTATTATTATTATTATTATTATTATTATTAATAGACACATGCCCTCTCGATGCATTTCAATGACAGTCCTTGACACCACTGGGTGACACGATTTTTTTTTTTGAGTTCAGTAAATAATATTACTTAGTCGATGCTGTTAACACGCATGACGTACAAATTTCGGTCTCGCGGTGGTTGGTCAAACAGGTTAGGCGCAATTTACGCGGCCGTTCCAAGCAACGTCGTTAGGTTTCACGGTGCATGCCGCACGTATCGAAGCGCGAAGATGCACGCCCCAGGTAGCAGGTAGCATTAAAATGATTATGCTAGTTTATGGAAAGCAAACGCCTGGATGCCGAGGTTACACGCGTGACATTCGCTGGCTTCATCGACCACTAACGAGGTTTTCCAGGACTTCCCAGGGCTGAACTATTCCGAGCAGAACACGACACTGAGATGAGCGTCGTCCTCTTTACGGCTCGTTTTAGTGAGTGGCGCCAGATCAAGATCGTTATTACGGCTGGCGCGCGTGGGCGATGCTCTCTCACTAACGCATCTCGGCTCCGTGCCATGTGGACGACGCACCGAGAGATCGCGACCCTTTGGGTACGCGGTAGACCTCATCTTTCGCGCTATATAGTGCGCCTCTACGCCGCGCGATTTGGTTTCACGCCTGCCAGAAAATGTACGTACATACGTCGACCAAAATTGTCATTGGCGATGCCTTGTCCATTACAAAGAATGGGAATGTTTGCAACTCCGGTAGGAATCTATCATTTTAATCCACGGTGTTGGAATGCGCAGACAACGAGCACGACGACCCAGATTCAGTCACCTATATGCACGTAGTTATGTATTTACGTTTGTCAAGTGCACGGGTGTTCCTGTTGAAGCGTCGGTGTACGTTTTTTATCTTTATTGCGAGGGAGTTATTTTGTAAAAGCTACGAAAAGTAACATTGTCTATACTTTCGTCAGGCGTATAGATTTGGCTGTGTCTGAAGCGAATTCTTGAATATATATTTGAAGACATTGGTGTAAGTTCAAATGCTTCTTTTCATACTCGCAAACGCAAAGAACACACATTTGCGATATCACAATAAGTAAACATACTATAAATCAATAAATCAAGCGTCGTATCAGAGGCTACTTGAACCTAGTGGCAAAGGCTCACGGTCGTATCTGTGTGTTGGAGAGACAATGAATTCACGCTGTTGTTTACTGGCGAATTCACACTGAGAAACTCTGTGTTAATATACCTTCAGAAGGCAAGCAAACAAGTAATCACACGGACATTGCTCGCACAGACTTCGACTTACATAAAGAAGACAGCCGAAGCAGGGATTAAGGGAGTTGTATACGTTTTACAGGGCAATCAAGATGGAAATATAAAAAAAATGTTGACTTTCCGGCGTTTCAGTTACCATAGTAAACCATCGATGAACATAGGTTAGTATTTAGCACTGCGCTGGTTTTCATGGAGCGCATATGCAGATGACGATTACACGAATGATTGTTTTGGTCCCGGCCCTCCTGTTTTATTTGACCACACTTGCTTACGTCAACGCCAGTGGCTGTTACATGAAGAGCCAGAACATTTCGCTGAATCCGGGTAAAAACACACCGCAGTGATGCTGATTAACAGAAAATTAGCGCGTATGTATATCATAGGACTATTTTAATCTTTCAGCGGCACCTCGTGAGAAGACAATGGAAAGAAAACGCTGCATGCTTTCCTTCTGAATGCTAGTAATGCGACGAAATGCGCCGAAAGACTATTAAAATGCTGAAGAAAAAACGACTCGAAACCAGACTAACTGATTACCGATGCAGTGTTTGCAACAGGTACTTTATAGCTATATTTCACTTGCTGTCTCCTCCTTCAACTTTCACTTCAGTAAAACTTCAACCACATGGCTAAGATAAAATCAAGGACTGGTTCTCCAATAAACACTCTGTCGGCACAAACCTCACTGGTGCTTCTTCCGCATAAAATCACGCGGAATAAGCGAGGGCGGATGCACGAGAAAGACCACGGGATATATAGCAGGGATATTCGATAGAGGACAAACACGCAAAAGTATTTAACCAGATTTTTCTTCAAAACACTGGATATTTACTCTTGCGTCGTTTTGTCCTCGATGACGTGACTGCGACACAGTTGCTGGGTGCAAAACGTGGCATGCAGAGATTGTTCCGGCAAGCCCTAGATTCCTGCTTGTTTACTGTACAGACAGCGGGCACCGCTAAAGGCACAAATTATCGGCGGTGTCATTCGACAGCGTTGCGCCTGACGGCACACCAGCAGCTCCCGTCGCAGGTGCCCTGCGCAGAACGCGGGCCTGGTACGGGCACTGCGTCAGGAGCGGCCGGAGTGCATGCGGGGTCGCCCTGGTAAGCCATGGAGGCGGCGGCCGGCGCGTACGCATCGCTGTCGGTGCCACGTGCCGATGCTCATCTCCCTTGGTGATGGTCAGGGGCTGCCCAGTGCCTCTTCCCCCTTGCAGCCGGAACCCCAGGGGCTGCCTCCGGCCAGGCGGACTGTTATCGCACTCCCCGCCATTACGCACTGCTTGGGCGTCCAGTCGGTTCGCTCGAAATGGGGAGCCCAGCTCGCCGAGGGCCCGGAAGAGCGTTTCTTTTCTTCGCCCGGCTTGGCAGGGCAAGCGGGCCGCCGGGTGGTGGCTGCTGCGAGCGACGAGGTTGCCCCTCCGGACATTATTTTTAGTGCCGCGATCTCCCACCACCCGACGGAGTCCGGGCCGCGTTGGCGGTGGCTCAAGGTGGACCCGGCGGCTGCCGAGTGCACCGAGGGGCGTGTCGCGCTCTCGTGCACGCTCGCACGCGACACGAAGCAACGTTATACTGCTATCTGTAGCATCCGATTGGGCAATGCCGGCGTCATTCCTATAGTAGACTACTTGTCCCGCCATAGTTTCTGAAATCCGCGTCGCAAGGGTACACATTTTTGAGTTCATTGCCACCTTTCTCTTACCAAACGAACATGTTTGTCACAGGAGTCGTTTAGCGATCATGACAAATCTAAACAACGCGTGATTGCCGACGCAGGTCGGTAAACGGAACTAAGGGAACTTGCGTATGCGCTAGTATTTACAAAGACGGATAGAGCACTTTGAGTCCAATTGGTATGCATAGAAATCTACAGATTGATGATGAAACTCCATGTACTTTTACATGGAGTTTCATCATCAATCTGTAGATTTCTATGCATACCAATTGGACTTTTTCCTGCACCCATCCCCCCCCTCACCTGACCATTTCATGGCGTCAATCAAGTTGTATCCTCCTCCTCCCATGTACTTTGAAACTGTCTCTTAATAGATAATTTGTTCAAACACACTTTCCATTGTATGTTTATTTTATCGCACTTATAAAAAATAAAATATTTAATGAACAAAAATGTTTAAACGTAGTGTCTATGTCGGCTGCACCACAAGAGACCAGCTATATGTTTCCAGGCACTTCAAAAAACGTGGAAATTTATATTGACTAATATACCTAGGCCTTCTCTCTCCGTGTTTCTAGCTGTATGCCATTCCCTAGCCACTTGCATTTACCTCACCCTATGCCGTCAACCGTCAGGGTGCAGCGAAACTATTAGAAAATTGTGTATACCTGTGCGCAGTATATCGTCTGAAAGATGGATGAAATAAAGTAGTGTTTTAAAGGAAGAAGCTTAGTTATGAACTTGTTCTGTTGATCCTCCTTTATTAAACTTGATTCGTATAATAAAATTTCATGTACATTTGGATTCTCTTTTCTCGCTCCGTTTTCACACGGTGCAGTGAAATCTTCATTACAATACATTAGATATTAAAAGTTGGGAACCGGTCAATGAGGAAAGCTGCTGAATAGACAATTCAGTGCGATCAAGTGTTAAATTCATCAAGGGCGTTGGCGAAAAACATTCTATGCTTTGAGTGATTGACGCTGTTTGCGGAAATTTAATACCGGGCCTTTACGTCTACAACATGGTGGAATACCTTGCTCTAAGTCTGTATCCCCATTCATATTTTGCTTACCGCTCTCTCATAACACAGGGTATCAGCGATACCTCACCAATCAGGCTTTGATCATGTTATGGGAAGAGGACGACGAAAATAATACGCGAACGTGAAAACAAGTCAAGGGGATGCAATACTGACCCATATTTATTTTCCTACGCCAAAACGAATTACATGGAAAATGTATCGCCTACCCGGGTTACTGTTCGCGGTCAAAACCATTGCAATATTTGTGGGTATACGTAACTTAACCGAACACATCATATGTCCCGCTCAGGAGCTCCTCGTCTCGTTTCACAGGGCTACAATGTAGGTATTGAAGCGGGGAAGACGGTGCTTCACTGAAATAGTCGTCAAGGCTCTTCGCTTCCTCTCAGACTGTATTTTTGCATTCCACATGCTCCCGTCCTTAGGTTTTTATGTTTCCCCGCACGCGCACCGCTTTTTGTGGAACAGGAAGACTGAAGCGTTCACAGCCAGCCTGCAAGATTGACAGACAGCCAAAGGCCAAGGGAGCTCTCGGCGGAAGGAGCGCAGTGCCGTCTACACCACGCAATGTTCAGAGCCTGGAGCATTTTAGGCGATCCTGGAGGGACACCGGCCAACGAGCACTGTGCTCCTAGAAAGCCTTCGAGTCTGACAAGACTCGAAGACTCGAAGTGTCAACGGTATATTCTTCTTGTCTTTCCTTCTTTCATTTCTTTTTGCTGCTGCACAAATGTGCAGGGAATGACTCACCCTTGTCAGTGGTCGCTTTTCATTTTGGGCAATAACTGACACTTAGCCACGCCATAGGGACGGTGGTCGCTTCTCTTTAACCAGCAATACAATGAGATAAAATAACACGGAAAAAATAAGGATAAAGAAAAAAAAACAAGAAAAAGCACAAGCACCCATTGTACGTCTACCTTGCCATTATGAAATGCCATCTACCGGAGTGGGCTTCTGGTATTTCCTTTATACGGCAGGCTCATAAAACGAAAGTCACTTTACTGCCACACAGTTTGTTTTATAAGAACGGGTACCAAAAATGAATGCTTTCTTAAATTCGGTGGATATGTTTCACAACAACTGATAAGGTGGGGCATAGCTTGCTCCGTGGCCTGATATCGACAGAACGAGCGCAGATTACTGTGTAGCTCAAAATGTAACGCATCACTTTTTTATACTACATCAGTTCTGTATAAGTGAACTTTGGATTTTATATGGCTATATACCAGTTGTGCGAGCAACCGCGTTTTCACTTGAAAATAACGAATGCTTGAAGCCACAGGGCTTGAAGAGAAGCACCGAAAGAATAGTCTTGCATTTCCAGAAGGCCGAAATTAAACCAATCAATGCAACTCATATGAAGACCTCGTCGTACATTGAACAATAGAAAGGAAACCGTAATAACAGAAAGATCATTCCCGGAAATCGAGTGATATTTGAACACCATGGTAACCTTTCGAGTGAGCAAGTGCTGACAGATAATTTCCAAAGAATGGCGCCTTTCTCGTGCGCTCCAATCGAGCAGAGAGAGGGGAAAAAAAGTGCTTGTGAACTTACCTTGATATGAAAACGGAAGCTTGCAAATACAAACATCTTTTCTTTAGAATAATCAATTGGAACTTAAACCCCTAAAGTAAACAAGGTTTCCGGCAATTATTTGAATCTAATATCAGATCGACTTCGTGCTCTCATTGTCCTCTCTTCCCGGTCGATCTTCACCAAGCCAAAGAATACTGCGTGTGTGGCAAAGAAAATAAATAAATAAATAAATAAATAAATAAATAAATAATAAATAAATAAATAAATAAATAAATAAAAGTAGACACTGACTTACAATATTTGGTGTGCGTAAGTAGACGCATGTAGACAAGAGGTTCTCGCAGGAAGAGGCCCAGACTTAAATGCAGACAAAAAATCACACCATCTCCGCTAAAGGGGACCACGAGGCGATGCGAAGCAGCGTTTCGGCATGTCGAGCCCGCGTTTCAGAGGGGAAGTGGAGAGGGAGAAAGTGGGCGAGGCGAAGGAGAGAGCGGGAAGTGGGAGAGGAGGTGTGTGGAAAGGGTTCGCGCATGCGCAGTAAGGGTGGTCACGCCGCACACACCACACCACCACCGGTTTGAACTCCGCCATAAGATGCTTCGCATCTAAAAACAGTGTTCGAAACAGTAAAGCCTCAGGGTGGCTCCCTCCTCCGGCCACTTTTGAAGCATGAACGATGGGGTCAGGTTAACAAAAGCGAGTGTCTGTCTTGCTGCAAGCGTATACCCTGCCACGTGTATACATGAATCTTAAATGGCTTTGCTATCCTCATTTGCTCTATAGAATGCGAGGTTAGAGAGAGAGAGAAAGCTCTTTAATGAAAAACAGAATTCTGCTGGCGTACCTAAAGGCGCCTACATGCTACTCTATTTAGGGGAGGGGAGTGAGGACAGAAAGGCCTAGGAGGAGGAGGGCAGAAAAGGAGGAGAAAAAAAAGAAGATAATATGATCGTGGTATGTACATGTCACAACGTAATGATGCTGATGTAAGTTAAATTACAGTTTAAATTCGGTGAATGTCCTCGAGGAATCGGAACAGAAATTTTAAAATTTTACGTTGCTGAGAAGGAGAAGACGTAGGTCCGAGTATATTCCTGAGATCTAGCGGTGCTTGGGAAGTTGAGCATATTCTACTTTCGAGACAAGTTCTTTCATCTCAGTATGCCTGGCAATTAAAAAAATATTTTCTATTGTTTCTAGAGCACCACAGTTATCACAGTATGGGTCAGTGGTCAAACCAAGGCGGCACATGTAGCTATTGGTGAATGCTGCGTTGAGGCGAAGACGATGATAGAGCGTCTCAAGGTGACGAGGAAGGTGATGCGGAAGTCTTGTTTTTAAGTCAGGGTCTATGGAGCGGAGAAAGAGGTCTTGAGGCGAAAGATTCCATAGCTGATCCCTCTCTCGGTGGGCGTTCTTCTTGCCATTGCTGATGCATCTATACAATAACACGGATATATTTGACAGTGGATCAAGTAGAGAAGTTCAAGCAGTCGTACCACTGTTGTGTTTCGCTTAAACATGGCCTAAAGCGCTGCTGTTATAAAAGCAACTAAAACAAGGAATATTGAAAAAAAAATGTTAAAAGAACCAAATGGTGGGTGATGCGATGTCACAGACTGAATTTTTCTAACTGAATTTGATTAGGCTAGAAAAACGGAGTCAATTTATTATCTGAACGCATTCGCCCTCGGTACAGAGATAAAAGCAAAATAAATTAAAACTAGAGTTCAAACGCATAAACGCTTTCAGATTGAAGCGAGGCTGCACGCGCGCACATACGCACACGCACGCCCTAATTCTTTCCTTACGTTGCCTGCAGAAGACCACCAATTGTAAAATAAACAACAAAAAACGCTAGGATATTGATTATTCTTAACTGGAAAACGGAGTATTTTTTGAAGCCGACGTTTCTGCCCTTGGGACTGAATAGACGCACACCGCTTCCGCTACTATGCAACTTCTTGTTCCACGGTCCGCAACAATGACGCAAAGTTGATATACATTCTTATGGGGGCTTCCATGATGAGTGGAATTTCGCTGTGGTGTTTACGCGAGGGAAAGGAGGAGAAGCTGCGCAAAAGCTAGAAGTATGTTACTGGATATCTCGTACAGGTGAATAATAGAATGATCGAGCCGTGACTGAGCAAAACGGGCCATTACATTTTTACGCCTGCGTCAGACGAGCGTGCTCAGCATCTATTCGAACAACCGATAGTTGAAATCCGCAAAGTATCACTTGGTTAGTTGAGATGGGTTTTTGAGAAAGCCGATTAAGCTCTCAGACTTAACTAGTTCGTTGGTTTGAAAGGTGGCTGAAAGTACTTGGATTACGCCGTTAAGTTGTTTTCTGACGACGAGGTCTTTTCTTCGCAACGCGAGGTCGATTTAGGATTCGTGCGATCTGGATATCTGGCCTCCACTCTCGTAAAGTATCACTTTTCGTAAATAAGGCGAATAAGTTCTTCTAGTGCGCGTGGGTCAAACAAAGGGTGAAATCGAAGCTTGGAACGAGAACTATGATGGCTTAGAGGCTGCGTACGGAACCGAAATAATGGGTATATGCGTAAACGGATCGAAAGTAGACCCAATCGTGTTCGCACTCGAACCGCGTGCGCCTGAGACCAGGACATGAAGCGTCAATTACTCAGCAAAAAGATATGGGCCGCTTCCGGAGATGGGACAGTAATAATGTGGGCCAGTATCGATGGCAGAGCTGTCTAAAACAAGGTTAACAAAACAAAGGACCCATGTAAGAACAAGATGGTACTAAACCAGAGAAAGGTGGCGTAAGCGAAGTTAGAGCGAGTCGACAATCGTTGACATAGAAAAAAAAAAGGATAGGCAGGTGCTATAGATTCCCTCTGGAATGACATAGAAGAACAAGCCACATGGTGCACTAATGTGCTTAAGAATACGTGTTCGTACTCAATGTCAAGCGTTGTGACTCGCCTTTTAGACTGCACATACCCATGACACTGGCCTACATTTTACTGCATTAATTGTTATATATGCGCTCGGTAAATCCGTGCAGAAGTTGTGTCTTCGGCGTTTCCCCTTCAGGGCAGCAAGAGGACGTCGATGAGCGAGGGGGGTTTGGAGTGTCGCAGCAGGCGAGGCAGGCGTAGGACGGTCCGACTGCGGCGAGGCGAGCCCGGCCGCTTCGGGAGTACACAGTTGCGGCCAGAGAAAACTGCGCGCGACAGGGAATGGGAGGCCGGCGGGCGTTACTTTTCCTGTTCGGCTCGCCTAAATTTAGCGGCCCGAGATCCGGACGGCTTTGCGGCGCTGCCTCGGACCGCTGGTTCTTCTACTGCGCGGTTGTAAACGACGCCGACGTCTGTTCAGGGAGAAGCAGGCCGGCACGCGGACGCGCCGCGTGGGCGCCGTGATAAATGTGCCAGCGCTGCGTAAGGGCTGCCCATGAAGATCGCAAATGTTTTCGCTGCCTGGGCTTCGGTGTGAACGCAGGGGGAAGAAGCCTACTGTCCAACTTCACGACCACTGTGTTTGCTGGAACAGGCGATGTTTTCCACGCAAAAATGGCGTAATTGACGCCTTGCCTCGAGGCAAGAAAGCTATGGGCCAGAAGCTTTTTAAACTTTTCTTCTACACGGCATCGTGTTACTGCGACCAACACGACGCCGTTAAACCGGTTAAACGGGCGTATGGGCAAGTAGGTTGTAAAAAGGTGATAAAGTGGTGATGTAACTAGGCTGCGCCGATTGATACTTTGCCTCGGGGAAGGGCCGGGACTGAAAGATGAGACGCTGGCAGTATGCCCGGCCACACATGCAATAGCCTTCTAATCGTTCACATCATTGAAAAGAGAGAGAGAAGAGGGAGAAAGGAAAGACAGGGAGGTTAACCAGAAGCAGTCTCCGGTTTGCTACCCTGCACGTGGGGAGGGGAAAGGGGATGTAAAAGAATGAAAGAGAAGAAGAAGAAGAGTTTGTGACGACAGCACGCGACAAAATACTACAACAACAATAAAAAACAAACAAACAAAACGAAGTCATAACAGCAGTCCAAGTACTACACAGCAACATCAGTCATTTTTCTTCCATCAGTCATTTTCTTCCATCAGTCACAGTTTGACATTTAGTCTGGTTGCTTGGAGAAACCGCAACAACGCCTTCAGAGCGGCTCGTGCTGAAGACCGGGTAGGCCAGGGCCCTAGGATTTTCTTCTCCGTGAGAGGGCGGTTGTCCAGCTGGCCTAGTGCGGCTGAGAGGGCCGCTCTTTCGGAATTGAAGCGAGTGCACTCACAAAGAAGGTGCGCGACTGTTTCGCTGCACCCGCAGATCTTCACATGACGGGCTCTCCGCCATTCCAATAATAAGGAATATGCATTGAGAAGGCCACTCCCAGCCATAGACGGACCAGCAAGGTGGAGTCACGTCGTGATAAGCTGGACGGGATGCGTAATTGAAGATCAGGGTCCAAGGTATGCAGCCGTGCACTTGTAAATGTCGATGATTTCCACAAGTTCAACGTTATACGACGAGCTAGCACACGAAGCTCTTTTGCGGCGTCCGATCTTGAGAGGGGAATGGTGATACTGCTGACACCGTCGTGAGGCGGATCGGCAGCTGCGTCCGCTTGGTCATTTCCCGTAATTCCACAGTGACTAGGCGAGCACTGGAATATTACTTGGTGCCCCTTTTTCTATTGCTGCTGGTGGAATTGCCTAATTTCCCCGACGAGCTGCTCATGTGAGCCATGACGCAAGCAGAGGGTAGACTTTGGAGGGCGCTTTGCTATCGCAGAAGATAGACCACGAAGTAGGTGACTGCTCCATGACAAATGAAGAGTAAGCACGGGCGCTACTAGTTCGCAGCTGTAGTTGAGGTTGCGTGATACATTTTGAGCTGTATGTGGTAGCTCTTGCAGGAATTATTACGGCGGCGGTTGAGCTTGCAGTCATAACTGAACCGCAGTGTAAATATGGGTGTGAGTGATGTACACCTCATGTAAATACAGTAGTGCAGCCTTTTTAAGGGCAACCGATGACATTCTCTTTTCGTCGTAGTCCAGGTATGGAAGGCGCACTTCGGGTCGATGTAGGCACCATATAGGTGAGGAGGGTCTTGCTGCAGGCGTATAGTTCGATGGCAAAAAAAGTACTATGGTCAGCAATAATGCGGCTGAAGTTGTATTCGGTCTTTGTGCAGGTAAAGATGCCAGATGGTGCGAAGTACCCGGGCAAGGTGTCGAAGTGGCCAATGTGCTTGTGCGTATCAGCAATAGCAACTGCGCTTTTGTGGTTTTGCACATCGCAGACGCACGAGGCCAGCCCTACGATCTCCTCTTCTAAAAAAGCTTTATTCTAGGCCTTAAACTGTCCGTCATTCTAATTAGAAACGACAGACGTTCATAAAGAAGACCTCTACTCCACGCGACTCATTAACGTTTCTTCTTGTCGAGTATATACAAAACCTGGTAATGCTCAGACGTGTCCATGGTGTATAAGCGCCGTTTAGTTAATTCCAGTAGATTCCATTGCGGCAATGTCGATACGGGGACTAGCCTGAGAGTTTGTAGAAGTATACTTCTTTTTGATTGTTCGGTTAAAATAGTTTCATAGGAAGGGCGCGAATTATGATTACACAGGCAAGGGAAGCGAGCCGAGCACCACCGCTAAATCGTCTTGCGTGTCTTAATTAGCGTACCTCATTTTATAGTTAATCGCTGAAGTTTGATGACGAAAATGACGGGAAAACATGACTTGAAGCGAACTTACTATGTCCCAGTTATGCAGCTTAGCATATATTATATATATATATATATATATATATAATATAATTAATATATATATATATATATTATATATATAAGTATTCAATTAACATTTACTCACAACATGAACGCTTACGAGAACAAACTAGTGGTCTTTTCACCCCTCCCAGCTTTCTTAAGAAGCGACTTCTCATAAACGCTCGCATATCGACGTCGTACCAGCAAAGTGCAAATCACTTGCCTTACTGTTATCGTGACGACAATGACGTTGCTCAAAGGTTGGTACGATGCACGCCGATAATGTACACGATTTTCTGGCGTGTTCTGACGGGTGGAGAGGAGCATTCATTCTTGCGTCTGTAGAATGCGCGCACTATTCTGTACAGGCACGCCGAAGGCGAACAAGGATGAAAGCTGCCATTCTTACTCACGCGGAAACCAACACCAGGTTCCATCAAGTTAACTCAAGTGCGTAGAATTATTTAAGCGTTTTCCCTACGACACAAAATGAAGCTTTGGCGCCAAGACGAGGAAAAACGCCGGAGAAAAAGACAAAAAAAGAGAGAGAAAGAAAGCAAAAGTTCAGGAAAACAATTTGACAGCCACAGAAGTTTTCCTTTCATTGCTTTTATTTGGATGGGCGATAATACAAGGCATTGAGGTAATATGAAGAGTTATTTCCGAAAGTGCAGATGCAGTTTTCAATATAACGAGCCAAAACAGTGTCCACAGCATAAATCGGTAGCAGTAATGTTAAACATCTTAAATATTTACATTTCACTGGTGATACTTTGTGCTACATCGCAGTGCATTAGTGCGCAAAGGTTGGAAAGCAGTCGCCTGCAAGCAAGGTCAGAGGCCGGAGGAAGATCTCGTTATATAAATGTTCATTATGCAATGCCTAGCTGCTAATTTGCCGCACACTTCGCCCCTCACTTATCCTCCCACCGTTCCTGCACGCAAGCTGAGAGGCAATCATCCAAGGTGCACTGGTTTTTTCTGAGGCACACCTTTCACGCTTTTTACAGTGAGCACAACCTTACTCCGGCCTTTGGTTGCTTGGAGGTCAATCAGTGCTGGCATCACAACGATCACAAAAATATGTATCTGTTATACTGGTTCCTATATTTAATGGAAGCCTTTGCACGATAAGAGGCAACAGTTTTATTACACGAGTTTATTCTCTCAATTTTGTACGGCACTGTCGTAGTCTCAGAAAGAATACGCCTAAGTGTCCAACAAGATAGTCAGAAAATCTGTATATGGTATTTTGTTGGAGGGGGTTCATGGATACAAGTACGCACAATACAAGGATGCCCGTGATGACTAATCAGATAAAATAGCTATTGCTCAAAGCTACCGTACATGCGCAGTAATAGAACACACGAAACCACTTGCAAGATGACTATAAATGCTAACTGAAGCAGCTTATTCGCCAGTCTACTCGCCAGTGTTTTGAAAATTTTAAGCTCTTGAAACTTTAGGCTGAAATGCGACTCACTGAAACAAACCCACCTACAGAAGTTAACTTTGTAGCGTTGAATTATGGGAGACGAAACGAAGGCTGAATTTGGTCACGACTGATCACATTGCAGTGTTGCAAGATATTGTTACTTTTAACATGAGGCGAAATGCCACCCAATAATAACACCTGGCGGTGACAGGTTTACAGATGCACGGGACAAGAGAGGCACAAGGCTTTCTCTGGCACTGTATTGGCTGCTGACACCTAGCAGCATGGAGATACACGCGTCCACGCTGTGGCGCGTCTAGAGCTTCTTTATGCTTTTGAGGCTAGCAAGAATGTGCACACCAGAATATATGTATATACGAGAGTGTAGGAAGAACCTCCAAAAGAAAAATTTAATCGTATTTACTTGGAAAGAAAGCTTTCAAGTTGAATGAAAAGGTTGTATTTGCGACCAAAGTAAGGCACCACCGCCTTTCTAATGCTCTGCAAGCTCGGACAGTCAGCCTGCTCTCAGTTGAATAAGTGAGAGCAAATAAAAAAAATATATTTATGCGTAACCTGAATGGAAGTGTTTTATAAATTTGTCATGTCATATCAGTTGATAGCTAGTCTTTTCTCATTAATCATATTATTAACCACGGAATTGAATTCATGCATATTGTTTGAACGACTAGAGAGGCCAGATGTTCGCGAAGAGAAATTGCGATGACAGTTGACGTGAACAATGCGCCGTCGCTATCGCTGCCAGGCATATACGGGAAAAGTGTCGCGCTCCCTTGCCGACGCCCCTGTGCTTAGTGGAACGCCTCAGCAGAATAGATGTCACTGTCGGCACTCTTATCAGACATCCTTAATGCGCTGCATGATATGTTCCAAAGAATAAGCGCCCAAAGAATATTTCTCTCTGCCTCTGCTCCGGTGACTCTATCGTCCGCGCGCGCTCCCTTATCTTCCCGCCTACTTCTTCGTTGGCGCGCTCTTACCGGCGCTGCATTCGTTTCATAACAGTGAGAAGGCTGAAGGGGTCGGCGCTTCTTGGATCGTCGCCAAGCGATTGTAATTTTACTTTTCTCCCAGAAGCAGTAGTATCTCACGGACGTAGAAAGTCGTGGAAGTGACGTCGCTTTTGCAAAGATGAGACAGTAAAGATACCCGAACGAGATCGCCCGTGTCTATAAAACAAGAACTGTAGGTGTCGCGAATTCTCTGCTAACAAAAAAAAAAAAGAAATCAGACGCTACATAGCGGGAGATGCGTACTCCTTAATATTGCAGCTGCTCAGCTAAGACAATACTGTGCCGATAAAACGGACCTCTGGATGCTCTTGCACACGAGCTGGTTGAACTTAATTGAGGCGTATTCAGCTTGATCATTTTTGCTGGCATAAAGTATCACTCGCAATCACCTCGCCATCTTCACTGGCCGTGCTACACAGAATTAGGCGTCGAATTTCGAACCTTACTATACTCAATTTCATGCTTTGCGTGCACCGCCGTCGAAGTTACGCAGGTTTCGCGGTCACACGTGTTCGTGTGAACGATGCGCGAACCAGCACGTCAAGGTCTGATACAAGAAAAAACAGAAACGCTAAGAAAAAATAATGACACGCCAGAATAATCTAAAACAACATATTAAAAGTGGTATAACACAGTTTGTTCGTTTTAAAGGTGTAGATATTTTGCCGTGTATATTCAGCCTAAATGAAAAAAAAATCAATCCGACGTAATAGCTCGTGAAAAACAGCGAACTACGTCATCGTGCGAAAGCAGCTATGCAGGAAGTCTTGCTGGTCATCACAGCGTATCCCATTATGTATGAATGGAGCCTGGTGGGAGTCGAAATTCGAGTAATCAGCATCTTTTTAATTGTGACCTTAGCAAACAGCCCGAGGGGGCATCCATAAGAGCAGTAACGCAAATTATGCAAACAACCTAATACTCTATCTAAGCACAGATAGTAATTTCTGCATAATATTTGATGCAATCATTGTCCTTGTGCGTATACACATTCAGAAATACGTATATAATCTAGATACACCACTCCAGAAGTGTACACATCTGCCAGCCTTATTACTGTCATCCGTAGATTTTTTTTCTGTGTTCGGTCTTTTCCTTGAAAACACACGCCCCCGCTGCTTGCACGTTGAATTAGAGCGAAACCTTGCTGCTTATTTTTTCATCAAATTGGCACGTCGCAAAGAGGCAAGTTTCCTTTGTGTTCGCGGCGTCCAGGATGATCGACCATACTTGCCAGGTAACAGGTGGTGTGCGCGAATGCCAAAAATAAAGGGGAAAGCGTGCCAAGCCAAGTCAGCCGCGCGGTCTTTGTTTCTCACCAGATCGCTCACGTGCACCGCCGTTTGCCCGGTTTTGTTCATGTGAGACATGTACGCACATATGCTCTCACCAACCACAACAAAATTATTTCCTTCTTTCGAAAAAAGTGCTTCTCATTGTCGAAGTGCTTCCGCTGATATTACGTTCGCTACCACGAGTGGCCGACGCCGATTCGTTCGAACACTCCTGTATATGGCAGCCGAAACGTTATTTAATGTCAGTACTGTTTTCGGCAGATCTTCGCGTTTTTCAACGTGCTTTCTTAACGCGGCGATATCGATGGCAGGATTGATACCGTCGAGTGTAAATCGTGCTTTGTAAAAAAAATGCTTTTGTGTCTGATGGTAACTTAATATTTCTTCTGTCATTACAGAAGCTGCACGAAGGTCGTTGAAATGTACCATTGTCACGCTATGATTACATACACACGCACAAAAATAACTGTTTGTGGAGTGGATAAATCAAGTAGTGTCCTAGCTCATTTGTTTGAGCAAGTGACAACATGTTTTTTTTTTTTAATCGTGAGCACCTGTTGCAGCCATTCAACTTAGAGATTATCTCAAGATTGCGTCCGATTGTAAGCACCACTTAGGCTCGTGAGATGCGGTTGTCGACGTTTGAAGAGAAGTCTGACAATCCTTTTCGAAGGCGTTGCGTAACGAATTGACACAGCAGTATACTTACAAGGTTAGTTAAGGGGTAGCAAGAGCAGCAAGAGCAGCAACTGCAGAGGCAGCAAGAAGGACTTCGTACGAAGTCAGAGCCTCAACAAGCAGCTGTAGAAAAATATGATATAGGAACGCTCGTTTGCCTATCTGACTACAATTTCGATTATTGTATGTATAGCCTCGAAGATCACCCAAAACATCGCTTTCGCTTCTGACATTACTATGTTACTTTTTTTCTGTCGGAACCTCAACATTCTCCACCACATTTCGTAGTTATCATAGGCACGAAAAGATATGTCGAGGTGCTATACCCCCCAAAAATACTGTGTGTCTGTGTAGATTTTGGGACTCTTGAATACCTTAGAAGCAATCAAATCTGTTTGTAACACAATATATGGCAATTGTCATAGCATGTTCTGTTAATATTCTGACAGTCATATTGCACTGGCGTTGTAAGAACGCCCCAATACGCAGAGGACGTGTGAGGCGTGCTTCACGCTATGGAATGTGGTTGTCGGGAATGTGCGCGCACATAGAGGAATGGAGCTTTCGCGATAACACAGAACAATACTGGCTGGTTCTTTCTCCTGTACTACAGACCACCTTTAAACAGACAACCCACACATACGACGGAATACTAGAAGAGGTTAAGAAGGGACCGCACAGCACCATGTTGTTACACTGAAGCAGGTCACAAACAAATTCAGATGGCACTACATGAGAGCGCTGCTTCAGCACGCATCCAGTAGGGCCTCTCTGGCGCGTGACAGCATCTGTAAAAAAGATAAACAGCAGAGTAAGATGGCTGCATGGAGCCCATTAAGCGACATCAGGACTTTTAAATATTCTATAACAAATACGCTAACCTAGTTGGTACTTTGATCTTGAATATTGAGCTTATGCAGCTCAATTATGCAGCTGACCCTGTTGCCAATATAGACACCAATAAAGCCGGTGGCCTAGATGGCATTTCAGCTCGTTAGTAAAAGATAATATCCATACCTGGGTCTCATCCTATGTCACGTATTCAACCATTGCTTGCGCACATCAAGGTACCCATCCTGATTAAAAAACGCCAAAGTTGTGCCGATATAAAATGGCGATCGCTCTGATCCTTCGAGCTATCAGCCTATATCCGTTTTAAGCATTATAAATACCATATTCGAGAAGATTCTTGGAAAACGAATGCGCATATTCCTTGAAAAATTCGTGCATTTACCCGTAGCAACATGGATTTAGATCGCATCATACCACTCAACTGCTGTATTATTGTTATCACAGAAGATTAACACAGCATTACACAACAACCTCTTGTAGCTGTTGTTTTACTAAATGCTGAAGTAATGCCACATTTCAAATCAATTTTTGAGGCAATGCGTTGGCTAGCCTGATCCCACTTCACTGATATGTTTTGTCCACATATGTGCATACGGGATACAAAGGTTTAATAATAAGTATACGTACGTTGCTCTAGAACAAAGTATGTTACGCTCGATTTATTCCCGCTGCAGCATTTCTTTGAAGCGTATAAAGTACTTTTCCTAATGCACTTCAGGTGCCGTAACACAGCATGGCATGGTTTTCAATGTGTTGCGCACAGACAGCCAAAATGTCAAACGGACGCGCCGCAGTGGGTGAGTAGTAATAGCGTTCTGATCTTAAGAGAAACAGTCGCCACTTTAATTACAAGTCCCCGCGACCGTACTTCGATAGGGGTGGAATGCAAAAAATGATCGTGCACCCAACATTGAGTTCGCACGCTACAAACTCGGATCTGCGATACCTTTTATAGAGCCGTTGCGTTGATTTGTCACGTTCAACAGAAGTTGATGAAACGTCGAACAAAGCGAAATGACTGCGTGGTCAGACTGAACACCTGACGTATACTTGCGGGAATGTACCGCCAGACAGGACTTCAAATGCAGGAGGAGCGTTCACGTTTTTTAGCAACAATTTGAGGGAGAGCTGTGTTTGGTGACACCATTTGAGGGATGAAAACTTGTGTGAATGGGTTTCTACACATTTTCATGGCACAGTCGAGAATGTTAATCATGTACTGTTGCGAATACGTGCTTGAATGCACATTGATTGCGATCGAATGCTCATGTTAGGTCAGCGTGCGGCGTGCAGCAACCAGTGCCAGGTGTGCCGTCCTGTAGTAAGCCGACGCCATACACGGGATATCCAGGGCATCATTTACTCGTCTTTCTCTCAAGACTGATGACACATACACGGTGGGCGAAGCTTTAAAGGTCAAGCAGGCTGATGTATATACTGACCCACGATGGCGATCCGTCGCCAAATCTGCCTGCAGTGGCATCGTCGGGGATGGGAGTTGGGGGAACAGGGGGGCGCGGCCCCATTCAGGAGAGTCGGTGCCAACGGTTGATCTGCTTGGGCGCTGCGGCCATTGCGTCAGTCCAGTGTTGCTGCGCCAGGCCACGGGCGAACATGAACGATCCGAGGACGACGCGTCCGGCATCGGTCTGCACGAACCGCAAGTCGGCGGGGAGAGATAAAGGAAGGTGAGCCTTTTCAGAATTCAGCACACCTATATAGCCGGCTTCGCGGGCGGCACAGTCGCACTTCCGGCGAGTTACAACGCGCATCGTAAGATTATGAGAAACTCACTAGCCAATCGGCGTGTGCACTCTATTAGAAATCGTGATGAGGTGATTAATTTCACTGAAGTGTCACCAGAGGATTCTGGAATGCCTCGGGCAAAGTGCCGCAGAAGCTTAGCTGAACGAATATACAAAAATGCATTCCAGCGTGTAAAACCACCAAACAGGTGATCTGGACAAGTAATCAAGACTGAGTGTTCGTAATATCTGATGTGATATATTTAAAGTGAGGAATACACGTGGCCACTTCATTGAATGTTAAAGAAATTATGGCATCGCCAGCACTCATCGCAGAATTGTAAAACGTTGAAAAGAAACATGATACGCCCCTTTGTACAGGTGTCAACGGGGCGGATTATCGCAGGCTCTTCGTCGGGACCCATTATCGTAATGACCGAACAGCGAATTCTTGACCGAATTTCTCGATTTCATTACGCGATCAAGAACAAATTTCACAATCGAATTTCTTGATCGTAATTGGCTCATTTACGCAAGCTGCAGAAGGGAGCAGAAAAGTTATGAGAAATTTGACCCCGATCGGGCTTAATCGCGACCAGCATTGCACCGTGTGACACCGGTATAACACAAAGCGAAGTAGGTATGAAGAACTGATTAGGTGAAGATGTTGATACGTGTAGCTGTTGTCCGGCTATAGAACCTGTTGAATTATAGCGAACAGTCAAAGTGAACAAGTTACAGTGAAACCTCGGTGATACGAATCTCATGGGACCACCAAAAATATTCTTATCATCCGAAATTCGTATCACCAGAATGCATAGAAATTAGCATGCGACGAAAGAAAGCTGGCGTACATTTTCATATTGTTTTTTCAGGGCCGCAGCAACGTCAGGAAGAACCCTGAATTATCGTCAGTTAAATTTTTAGATGTCGGCAATCATACCAGCACTCGTAAATATACGACCCGTACACGCGTATTTAATTAATGAACCAGGTGCGTTGTGGCCCGCGACAGCAGTAGCCCCTTCCAAATTTTAGTATGCTTTTTTGCATGACACCGGATTACTGCAGCGAAAGTAACGAAACAAGCGCTTCGACGCGGTGGATCAAGGCCACAAAGTTGCAGAACCACGGTCCTGTGTTATGATTTTGTTATCGCGGAGGTGTTGGGGATGTTTTTTGGGAGATTTACGGCCATGCCCGCACAAGTGCGACCTCAACGGTCGCGCATGTTGACGTTGTGAGGCCCGACTCCTTCGCCAAGACCGTCCTCGCCTTCTTTCGGTCCTCGTCCACCTTTCATAGGATGTCTGATGCACGACGCAGACACGTGTAGACACAGTACAACGACAACAGGCCGCATCGACGCGTCAGAAAAAAAAAAAGTATGGCGCTAATGTCCTCTGTAATGTAAACGCGAATGCACACGGAGGCACATAAGAGCCTCAAAGATACGCGCACACAATCTCGGAGGCCGTGAGCGTCTCTGAAGGTTTATTCTGGCCGTAAGAAAAGTGTTTTTTCTTACACAGTGATTCTAATGACTTGGCGGTGCGGCGCGCATGCCCACGCTTGCGTTTCCGCGCTCGCACGCGCTTGGCGCGTCTTCCGCGACAACGCGGACAGCACCTCTTCGTACCTGGGGCGGTGCGTACGTTCGTATCAAACGTCGCTGGGTGAAAATAGCTTCGCAACAACCGTACTCCATTACACTGCAAGCCAATGGCCCTTGGCCGGGGCCAACGAAAAATTCCTATCACCCCGAAATCGTATGAGCTGTGATCGTATCACCGAGGTTTCACGGTATAGCGAATTTTATGAGCACAGCGCGAATACGAAGGAAGCCTCTTGTTTCCCCTTGGTGCGCGCAGATGAAGATGGAAAGCTATTGAAGTTTTGAAAGTATTAGTGCAATCGTTTGAGTTGATGGCGAGTCGCTCAGTAGCTATAAGATAAGTTTAGTACCGACTGACTACGGGTATAGTGACCTCATGCAGGCACTAATGCCTGATATTGGCGATACTGTTAGGTTTAGGACGCTAAAGACCGTTAATTAATAGCTTCTTTCGCTTCATTACACATTCACTAGAAAGAACCGCTCACACATCTTTCATCTTCCATTTTATTCAAGTGCGAGTGAGCAGGCATATTGTAGCAGGAAGGGCGATAACATTATAAGACACGGCTGTATCCCACGCATACAGAAACGGTTTCCGCACGCCTACGTCACACTACCAGTTACGAGGAACACGTTCATGCTTGAAACGGAAGTCAGACCCGAACTGGCTAGTTTCGTGTGGCAACGTGCCTAGCATGCTTCTGCATATGATTATAACGACACAAATAAATTAGGAATACAGAACCATCATACACTCCCGTGTAACATACACACTCGAGCCTATAGTTGCATAGCTCGTCACAGTATCTCGTTAAGAACAGAGTCTGTATGAAGGCTCGTGGCGCGCACGCGTAGGCGTCACTAGTTCACAATTGTAGCACTC
>NC_051177.1:38912599-38953674 GCF_013339695.2 Rhipicephalus sanguineus
CCCTCTGGCTTGCCTGGCCTCCTTCTTGGAAAACTCTGCGCTCCAACTTATCTACCAAATAATATGTCACGCTGATAGCGCGAACGCCATTCGTGACCTGAATCAATGCGCTGCCTGAAAGTAGAGGGACGCGCCGTTAAATAAAATAATTGCACGTAAAATAGATGAAGATTATTGTAGTGCGACAAAGTATGCCACAAACAGTGCAACTGTCAGAGGTACAGTGCGACATACAACGGCTCAGAATGCGTTGTAATTCTTGTTTCCTGGGCTGAGCTTCACCCATATGGGAACCAACTTCATGCGGTGGCTTCAATGTCCTACAGCTACGTGTACAGTGTCTTGTAAATAGAGACGTACGCGAACTCTCGGTAACTAATGGCTGCATACCAGTCCGCACTGTCTATTAATTATTTACCATGATTTTCTAAATGCGCACACCTTCCATGGCGTTGGCCCATCTATGCCCACAGCATTGCCGGCAATTTGTTCACTTAGACCTATTTGCTTCACGCACGTCAGCGTGTGCGCTAATGCGATTCTAGCGCGCTCTAATGCAACCATATTGAGTAGTTCGCGCGTACGTTCGCGCGTACGTGCGTACCAACATAATCGCTCATTCCCTGACATGCGGGTGTCCTTCTCAGCATGCGCATTCAATGCAGGGCGGGTCAGCGATGTTATTATGGCAAAGTGCAACCACTCTTTAGGTTTTATCGGCTGCAAATCACGGTGGAAGGGAGTCATACGCAAAAAAAAAAAGGAAGAACTTGGAGCACGCTTGAGCTTCGCCTTCAGAGTAGAACGCGAGAGCGTAATCGGGCCTCGTGCGCATCGCCTTCTCGACTGCTAGTTCGGTTCGGCTCGGTGTATGCCTTAACCGTGCCGTGAGGAAACGAACGAGTGGGCGCGAAACAGTGGCCGTTTAAAAGTATCCTAGAATGCCTACTGCAAGTACAGTTGTTAAGTGCCCATCTACGCCATAATATTTCTTCTGTTAATCAGCGAAGGGCTCACTACGCGTCCGTAAGTCAACACGCAAATCGAAGTGGACTATGGGCCACTTGTGATTATTATCGGGTAACTACGCGTAGAGAAACACGACGACAAGTAGAGCGGGGATAAGCGCAGTCCCCTCTACTTGTCGTCCGTTTCTCTACCGCGCAGTTACATCGATCCCGCAACACGCGAGCCTACGCAGGCCGTTCACTTTGTTGGTGTTTTTGTTGCTGATGACGATGATTACATATGTCTGAGCCGCTTTGTAATGAGTGGGCCTTTAAAGCACCCACTCGTTGCGCAAGTCACATTTTTGATGCCTGCGCGATTCTACGCTTGTGGCACGCAATATTACATGCTTTAAGGAGAGTCCATCCACTACATGACATTCATATAGCGTTTTTTTTTTTTTCTTCCGAAGCAGTTTCAAGAAATAGCGCGGCTCTGTGGTAGAACATTTGTTTCGCACGCAGACGGCCTGGGTTCAATTCTCACTCGGACCCGAATTTTTTTATTATTTATTTTATTTGGATCTTTCTTGATTTTTCGGTCACGGACAAGATGATGATTTTTCGCTCACAACCAGCAACGCCGTCAACGACGCCGACACCGGAATTTCTGCGAAACGAGCTCTTCAACGATATCGCGTTAAAACGAGAAAAAAAGAAAAAACATCGAGTAGGCATTTCGCAAGCGTACTTTGAGCTGGTGTAGGCCGATATTGATTTCTATTCGAGGCATGCGCTTCTTCAATTACAGTCGCCTGCGCATAGGAGGGTTCAGTGTTGTTAGGAGTAAAATAAAGCTTTCCAACGCCATGGTGTTTTGGCTAATGCATAGTCTTTTGAGTCAAATAAATAGACAGAGTGATTGGTTACTGAATTTGATGTATTTCGTTGCTGGCTCATGAATAAAAAAAGGACGCGCTAGAAATAAGCGGTCTTGCCATCGTCAAATCTTTTGTGGGAGTAGAAGAGCAGTAACGGAGAAAGCACTTTCGGGAGAACGCTTCCTGATTGGTGTTTAACTTGCTTGTTCACTCAGTTTACGGGGAAGGATTTGAACGCTAGAACCTCACCAATAAACATCCGTTCAATCATCGGACGAAGAAAGTACTTTTGCACCAGATTGGAGGGCCTCAATTCTGGTTAAAATAAATATCCGTTAACGACAATGCGTGAACACGGTCATCGAAAATTGCGCTACTTAAGTAGCACGTGACGTGAATTCTTACAAACAGGAATTGGTATCTCTCTTTTCCGAGTGCTTAACTATTCCTTAACTCGGGTAATCTTATTTATTATTGCTAGACGTGTACAAGCGGCCGTGAGTTCTCACGTAAAGGAAGCGCAAGTTACTGTTCTTTCTGGGCGACCTAAATATATGCAAAGGCGATGCAAATTTTACCAGAGATGAAGACGGGGTAATCACCGGCCGCTCGATTACCAAGGTGCACAAACGCTAACCTATAAGGTGCAGACTGAGCTTTACGTGGGTGTCGGGATCATGAAAGAGTAGGTGGTTTGTGATGTAGCCTTGGTCGCTTAATTTACAGCAACCATGCGTAGACACGTTGTCAGCAGGAACGTGACGGCTGGTTTGTTTAACAGGCGTGTAATTTCGATTTGTGAGAGACGAGAACGTTGAAAACAAAAGAAATAATGCGCAGACAAATGCGCGAATTGTCGCGCGTGTGTTTCTCCACCTGTCTGTGCATACGGCTCCTTCTTTGTAGGCTTTAGAGAACAGAATTTGTCGTTAGAAAGCCGGTGCTTTGTCCCAGTTTTAGGGGCGAAGCACTTTAGGGCCGAGCCTTGTCCCTCCCTCGTCGTCGTCCGTATCTCTGGTTAGCATGGAGTCCCCTAAAAGGTTTAAGCAGCACAACATCAATCATAACACTGACAACATTATTGTGACAGAACAATATAAAACATCTTGAAGCACGAACCCTTTATACTAGTCGGCGATTTCAACGTAGGTATTATGGACCTTAGGACCTAGCTTTGTCGTCGACGCTCACTGTCCGCTGTCATGGTGTTTAGAAAACCGTTGCTCTAGACGAAACATATGTGCGTATGTGAATAAAAAACAAAGGTTCACAATAGACGAACAACAATCGTAATTGCGACAGAACAATATAAAACACCTAGAAGCACAAACCCTTTACAGTAGTCGGCGTCTTCAACGTACACATTATGGACCTTACGTCCGAGCTCTACGATGCATTTCGTATGACTGCAAACAAACAACAACCTACAGGCGAACGTGCATACACCTAGTCTTTGCCAACTTCAGGCTAGATCCGATCGAAGAACCATTGGCTTTACATTTCACGGACTACAAAGCAGTAATAATGAAGGCAAAACAGAATCCACAACTTAACATGACATACCAGTTATGACGAATAAAACACATTGTATATAATGTACACACGCGTTGTCACTCACTTACATGCGCGAGCGGGCACTGTCACGAGAGATTCACGGTTACCGGACGATCCCCTGTGCTTCGCCCACTCATCATCATTCACTTCGTGGATATGCGTGGATTTTTTTTCTTTTGTAGCGTTAGCTACACCTGCCTAGCCGGAGCCGATTTCGCGTGGATCGTCATGAGCCGTGCTGCGCATGCGCGAGGATCAGTGATGTCACACAGATGGCTCACAGATGGCTCACACAGATGTCACAAAGGGGCTGGAAAAGCGGGAACGTCGACCGGCATTTCACGCGCTCTCCGCCACCGCCGCTGCTTGTTTGCGCGTTCGGGAGGAGTGGCGTCGTAGCCGCGGCAGACAAACTGACGCCGGCGCACGCGCAGACTCCGCCACCGCCACCGCCGCGCGCGACTCGCCGCCGCCGGTCTGTGCTTTCCAGAGGAGTGACGTCGTAGCCTTGGCAGACGTATTGGCGCCAGCACGCGCGCAGCTTTTCACCTTCGCTGTGCAGTCGCCGTCTGACACTGTGCTGGAGCCGCTTGATAACGCCTCTGACTGGCGTTTGCAGGTGAGTAACGCCATGGAGAAGGAGAGCGCAAATGCTGCTCAACGGCGCAGAAGAGCCGAGAAGCTTATCTCATCGGATCCCGAAGTAGTTGCCTGGCAATTAACGGTTCAGCGTACGAAGAATGAACAGAAGAAGGCTAATAATCCTAGACAAACTGGAAAGCTAAGAATAATCAGCTGAACTTTTGCTAACGCTAGGTATATCCTGGCATAGCCGAGCTAAACCACTGCAAATTTTTGTATTTCAATTTTAACGCCAGTAGACTTATCGCGGCGAATACCTCCGTCATCCTTTGCGCATACGGACACTATATGCACAGTTCAGTGCTCTTTGCGTAGTGCATGACGTGTTCGCGATACGCCAGTTTCATTGTAGAAGGTGCCGCCGACGAGATGACATAATTGCTGGACCATGCACACATTGACAGACTTGCTTCTACTGGAATCCAGGGGCGCTGCACAATGCATATTTACTATACTTAAACAAGATGGCGAGTTGGGCTAATTGGTAAACGTGATCATCTTTAAAAATTAGTATGAAGCGTAGCGAAGACGCGGACAGTGGAAATAAGCGGTGTCCTGTCCACTTCCACGGTCCACGTCTTCGGTGCGCTTCTTAGTAATTTTTATACCTAAACAAGTGCATTCCTTCTTCTCAAAAGTTGCCAATGATTGTGGTTGGAGATTGCAGCAATCTATAGGCGGGCCTCACCACTTTTCTTTTGTTTTCTGTACGCCCTCAAAAAGAGCTTTCATTTTATCACGGCTGCATGGGAACGACACTGGAAATCAATCATTCATGTCTCTTTGCACAAAGTGCAGCTTGGAGATCCGGTGCGCTCCGTTTTTTATAACCATATTGGCGCTCAAAAGGATTCTATGCCCCTACCTGATGCGGTAGTTATGAATCTTCTCAAAGAAAACCGCTTGGTTAACGACGACAGCTGTTGCACAAAAACGAAGTTCGCATCAGCGCTCATAGTTGGCCAGAAAACTGAAAGCAAATAGAAAGGAACATGCACAAGTACGGGACGGTCACTGCATGGCAACAGTTCCTAGAAAGCGGCTGGAAAAGCGGGAACGTCGACCTGTGTTTGACCTTAGTCTGCAAAGTTTCTTTTTCGTCGTATTAGCTAATATTTGAAGCAGTGCCCTCCAGGGTCTTTAGAGAGATTTCGTTTATTGAAATGCGTTTGCTACTTGAACGTTCTAAAATTTATCCTTTGTGACCAAGCACGAAGTGGCATAATTCTACAGGAGTGAACTTCGTTTCGGATAAAATCTTCAACGTAAATACGCGCAGGCTTGCAGAGTCTTTTCTGTTTCGTGCTGTTGCAGATAGGAAACAAAGATCCAGAGTGGATTTATGGAGCCCTGAAAATTTTCCTTCTTTTTCTGTTCTTTCTTTCTCTTTCCTCAGTTTCTGAGCAGTAATTTACAATGGTAAATGAACAGAATAAAGAAAGTAACGGCGAAGTAGACGCGTTAACATTGAAGAACTGGAAGTGTATATCAGTAGACATAAATTACCGTCTTTGACGAGCCATCCCTCAGATCTCCCTTTCCCGTAATTCCTTTTCTATTTCCTTCCAGTACTAAACTATCCGATAGCGTACTTCAAAGGCCACCACGATTCCTGAAGACGTCGTACACAATTGGCTTTGTTCAAGTATAGTTCACGTTTGCGAAGCCCTCGCGGTAGTGATGTCACGTTCCTGCAAGAAACGTTGTTCTTCTGTCGTCCGATCGATGGCTCTTCCTTTCGTTTATGGCATCCAGAGCGTTCTCTCAAAAAGCAAGTCGCTTGCATCGTTAGGCACATTTCTTGAAAGAAGTACTGAACAGCAATGACTCTTTTTTTTTTCTTTTTTTTAAATGAGGAGAAGCATAGGAGGTCGCTACAGGAACTTGTAAAGGTCTACTTGAGCAATAACCTAACCGCATTTTTTAAATTTTGGTTTGTTCTCTAGTTCTTTAGTAGAAATAACTTCTTCATTGTCCTCTCATTTACATTTTCTTATCACGCGCAACACCCTGCGCCACATGGTGCTGGACTGCTCGAACAATCCAGACGTACCACCGTCATCACCCCCAAGCGGAAACGCAGAGGAAGGAGCAGACACAGCTAGAGAAAGAATTAGAAGACCAGTGGGAGGCTCTGCTGGTGACGCAAGACCCTGACAACCAGCTACGATTGGTGAACAGGGCTCGGGCGGCGGCAGCGAGCCATGGCTACCTGGACTGAGGAGGCCACCCACCTTAGGGCTCAAGTACCAAGAGCCTGGTCAAAAATAAAGTTCATTTCTCTCTATCTTTCGTCTCATCTTTTAAGATCTCTTTTACTGAGCAGAAATAGACTAGTTCTTTTCTTATGATGCACTGACACGTCACCCAATATCAGTGAGTGAGTGAGTGAGTGAGTGAGTGAGTGAGTGATGTGAGTGAGTGAGTAGTGAGTGAGTTGAGGTGAGTGAGTGAGTGAGTGAGTGTGAGTGAGTGAGTGAGTGATGAGTGAGGTGAGTGAGTGAGTGAGTGAGTGAGTGAGTGAGTGAGTGAGTGAGTGAGTGAGTGAGTGGTGAGTGAGTGAGTGAGTGAGTGGTGATGAGTGAGTGAGTGAGTTAGTTAGTTAGTTAGTTAGTTAGTTAGTTAGTTAGTTAGTTAGTTAGTTAGTTAGTTAGTTAGTTAGTTAGTTAGTTAGTTAGTTAGTTAGTTAGTTAGTTAGTTAGACAGCCGTATCCAGTCGACGCAATATTTCAAAAGTTAATTTTAATTATATCAAAAGATTCTGTCTCGGCAATTCCTGACTACTAAGGTGACCAAATAGTACAATGTATCTGTAATCAATGCACTCCGATAAAGAATTTAATCATCAGAATTACAAGCGTGCACTTTATTTCATTTGATATACCTATATATTTTGCTATGTCCAATACAAAATTACGTTACAAAGAGGAGAACTTTATCTTAGTTTATGAAATATAAGCTCTTTAATTGAATGAATAAGGGAACATGCAGAAGGCGCACGCGTTTGGACACTGCCACACCAATATGAGGGCAGCAGCTTTTGATTACTAAATTAGTTGCATATTTATTACATTTTAGATTTTCAACGATTCTCGTACGTTCTTAAATATCAACGATTCGAAAACCAACACAATTTAGGTGCCACAACAGTGTAATCGCTTTTGTATATTTTGTAGTGGCGCCGTCATCTTGCCAACATTAACTAGTTCGCCACAGCTCACGGTAGCTTAACCCACAAACTTTGGACTGCCACAAGCGCTCCTCAAAGTCAGCCCATGTATTTGTATGCCATTATAACTCAGCAGAGGTGGCGTCAGCGCGGGGCTCGGGCGGGGGGGGGGGGGGTGCAGCTGCCCCCCTTTGCCCCCAAGAGCAAACGTATTCAAAACACAGCGCCTAAGTTATCAGCCTCCCTGCTTCCCCTAAGGAACTCACTTCTCATGGGGTAACCCCCCTTCCCCCCACCGCCTGTAAAAATATACTGGCGCCGCTCCTGCACCTGAGAACGCATCTCGCTATACCAACTCAAAACATTTACGCTGCTCCTAATAAACATGCGCACTTTCGAGTGCTCGACAGTGATTACCCAACCACCAGTCAGCTTACATGTCTAAACAGGATATCCGGACAGTGAGTTACCGCAAGGTTAAACGAAGATCAGATTAGCGAGGACGTGCTAGATTCATTGGGCGGTCAGTTAGAATAAGTGCGACAAGCACGGCGCTGAATTCTCGCCAAACGTTGTAGCCCCAACAACCCATTCAGTTTTATATATATCAAAACGTTTATTGAGGGAAAAAATGTTTAGTGAGCGGCTGGGTGGAGCCCCTATTCCAGGGCTCCACTGGCTTGAGCGTAACTCTGTATCTAGTAGCGCACAAGATATTGACAGCTCGAAAAATAAACGGACACTGAGGGGACATAATCATGCGCTGTCCTTCGTTCATTTTTCGTGCTGTTAATATCTTGTGCAATGGAGTACCATATAGCCCAAACCTTAACGCTATCTATCTATCTATCTATCTATCTATCTATCTATCTATCTATCTATCTATCTATCTATCTATCTATCTATCTATCTATCTATCTATCTATCTATCTATCTATCTATCTATCTATCTATCTATCTATCTATCTATCTATCTATCTATCTATCTATCTATCTATCTATCTATCTATCTATCTATCTATCTATCTATCTATTTTCCGCTTCCCTCTTTATCTCTTTCTGTCTGTCTCATATATGTTATCATTATTGAGGCCATTTTCTGACATCATTATTCCGAACGATTTCCGAAGCGCCGACTGCCTCGTCAGTTCAATAAGGCGGAGCATCTTCTCCGACAAAGAGAGCGATCTCGGACGCCAAATGTTCTTCGCGGTGAACGTCGGGTCGTCGTATATGTTGTACCTTCGTCCAAAAGTGCTGCTGGCAGCCAAATTAGCCTCCCCCCCCCCCCCCCCCATCTTCCCGCGCAGCCTTTTTGCGAGTCAAACCCTGCAACAGCAGCGCTTCCATCGTCACCGCGTGTCTGCGAGCGCCTCCCCGATAGAACGTCGCATGCATGCCACACCACCGGCGCTTTCCGTCATAATATGCATAATTTCTTCTCTCGGGAGAGCACTTACTCAACCGCGCGTGCCAAGGAAGCAGCGACGGCGGCTCACAACGCCGCGCCGTTACAGCTTACACACGCCACTCGGCCCACTTCTGGGAGGATAAGCACGTTGGCCCCCGGAGGAGCTACGCAGGATCGCGAAGATGGGCGATGTAACTTAGTGACTTGCTCGCGAGGCAAGCTTCGCTCGCTTGCCTTGCTTCCCTTGCTTGCTCGAAGAACATCGTCGTAGAAGAGCCCTAAGGGCACATATAGTACATGCAGTCGAGAGGAGGTGGAGAGGAGGTCTTGTTCATGGATGGAAGGGAACGGCCAAAGATGAGCGGTGGCGGCTGCGCCGATGACGGCGGCGGCGGTGGGCCCGAGTCCGCGAGATGGCACTGCAAATGGCTCCCGTGATGTTGCTTTAATCTCCTTCTAATGCCGCGGAAGTATAGCGCGCGCTCGATAAGCATTTTGGTCGTCGACGGTGCCGATGGAAGCGCGCTGCTCGTAGTAGATGCGAGGCGAAGTGAAGGCGTTCCTTCTTTCTTTTCTTTTTTTCGTGCCAGCATAATCATTTTCTTTTTGTCCCGTCGTCGTTATTGCCAATTCCTCGTTTAATCTACTCGAAGCGTTTGTGTGTGCGCGCACGCTATAGAAAAATTTTAAAAAAGACCCGTTAGCGCCGGGTTCGGACGAGCGCGCGTGTCAGTGATAAGGAATCGAAACTATGGGGACAAGAAAAGCAGAAAAACAACAGCACATGCACATTAGCGGCAAACCCTTTCGAGTGCGTTCTACCTTTGTTACGCCAATATCATGATTACCCTGCTTCACTTTTGTTTTCTTGTACACAAGAGTTATTTTGGTGCGTAAATGCGGCATGTTTACTTCTTTCTTCCATCCGCTTATTTCTTTAGTTTTTTTTGTTTTTTGTCTTTTTGTCCCGGAATGATGCGTGTCTACAGCCATTTTCAGCGACAACGCTTCATGGAATCATAGCGCTAGGGCTAGCATGGATCGCCATAGGGACGCTGGATATAGGTCATTTGCACGAGAGTGGTTCGGTGCCTGCCATTTTTATTTATTTATTTATTTATTTATTTATTTATTCATTTATTTATTTATTTACTTACTTATTTATTTATTTTCATGCTTTCTTCGTCATCTCCTTCTTTCCACCTTCCATTCTTTCTCGTGTCCGCACCGTCGAACTTAACGCGCGTTTGTCCGAGCGGCTATAAGGGCTGGAGAACCGACCACGATGAGATCTCGTCAGGCTCGGCGGGCACCACGCTTATAGGCTATCGTGTCCGCCTTGTGCTGCGTTGTGGCTGTGCGTGGCAGTACGCGGTTTATCTGCCGAGACCGCGTGACCAAGGGACTACTACCCCAGCCTGCCTGTCAGGCCTCCCCCGTTCGGTCGATTCGCCGAGCCACCGTTCACGGACCAGCCGGGGCTTAGCGTGCGCGAACTCGTTCAAAGCACCGAGACGAGGCTCGGGAACGTGGCGCACCACTTCCCGCAATTTTTCTGTCTTTTGTTGATTTCATCGATCTTTACATTTCGCTCAACTATAGCCTCCGTCCTCCGAGTTGTACTATATCTCTATAGTCTGTCTATGTATGTATTTAATACGGAGTCCATAAAGCTTTGTTTTCGTACAGAGTTGGCGCTTCTAAGCTGCCCTGGCATTTATGTACCGTCAGCCGCAGAGGCTTACTGAACGAGCTAGAACCGCGCCGAAAAGACTGGATTAGCTTCCAGAGCGAGGATGTCCTGTATGGCACAGAACTGTGCGCTCCATTCTGCAACCATTAGAACACTTTCAACGGCGTTCAACACGCTGTCAGATCACGTACGTGCTGCAGTTTCTTAATATTGATTGAATATGAGGGGCGCCGCAGTGGAGGGCTCCGGAAATTTCGACCCCTCGGAGTTTTTTAATGTGCACCTAAATCTAAGCACACGGGCCTCAAGCATTTCCGCCTCCATCGTTGGTGCAGTTTCTATGTATGTATGTATGTATGTATGTATGTATGTATGTATGTATGTATGTATGTATGTATGTATGTATGTATGTATGTATGTATGTATGTATGTATGTATGTATGTATGTATGTATGTATGTATGTATGTATGTATGTATGTATGTATGTATGTATGTATGTATGTATGTATGTATGTATGTATGTAGGGACGTACGCACGCTCCAATAGGAGTTCTACGATTTGTATGCCTCTTTAATAAGCAGAGTGCCGGTGCCATGAGCATTCCGACGGGATGTCCATAACGGAGCCGTAAACAAACACTGCGTTCGAGATACGCAATGGCATTTCCACGCATATGTTTACCTAGCTAAAGAGGAAATCTCGGCTGCCTACTCTGTATGCGGTGGTGCACCCAAAGTATGAGACCAAGTTACGAGCGACAGAAATGACAATGAACAGTTTCGTTTAGACACAGCCCTATTATGACGCTAGCACGTAGCGACGTTGTGTTTCTCAAAGAACACACCGGAATTCGCCCCCAGTCAACCGGAAGCTAAGCGTTGGCTCAAATGTTATGAAACATCAATAAAAAAATTCATATACAAAGGTAATGTTACTAGTTAAGAGTTGTGTAGAACCCATATGGTATCAGAGCATAAGGTTAATCAACTGACAAATAACAGTCAGGATAAGTAATGAAAACAATTGAATGAGTTTATAGAAAGAGCAGGCCGTTTTGTTGTGGGTATGTGCCATCGTGTCATCAAGATGTCACATACCTACTTCAGAACAGTCTTCCTTAACTCATCAGTTGACTCACTACTATACACTAGTAACAGTACTGAAAGTTGGCTGAGTTGGTATTGATTCATGGCTGATTTTTGCGCAACACACACACGGACGAAATAAAAGTACCGTGGTGTGTATTTCTATCTCGTGCGTGTGTGTGTTGCGCAAAAATCAGTCATGTATACACTAGTGCTTCTCAGTAGATGGTAAGGGAAGGGCTGAAGTTACTCTGTAGTGCGCGCCGCTCCTCCCTCTCGCCCAGTGGCGCTTGCATCGCGCGTGCGTGCACGGTGATCTCGCATTGTAGCGCCGGCTCCGTGGTGACTTCAGTACCAGATGGCGTGTAACATGGAAGCGGGCGACGGTAAACAAGGCGCTCCTAGTGCATTATGTGCGCACATTGACGCTATGCAAATCGAGGACCAATAACTTACCTATAAAGACTACCATGGTGAACTAAAAGTTCACCAAACGTTAGGGGCCAGCGCCATTAAAGACACTTAAATGGAACAATAAAGTTTTCCACTCGGGGAGCATCAGGTAGAGTGCACGAAAAGAGACTGCACATTGTACTATATAGAATGCACATCGTACGTTTCTGCCATGTTTTCTTGTTGTTCCGTGCTAGAGTTACGATGCCTGTGCAAGAAGTTTGACGCTTGAAACCTTGTCCTCAAGCTCGTCAATTTTTAGATACAGATTTCCTGAAGTCATACCAATATATACGCGAATTCACCTACAAGCTGAACGTAACAATAAACAGCACTAACAGCAGAATATATTGAAACAGTGAAGAACTCAAAGACAAGGGTAAATGTCGAGGATTCGATGACATCAGTCGAAGATCTGCCACGCATCGGCTCAAACGCTGGATATCGCTATCATGCATCACGAGATGCCGAAAGATTAATGCATTCCCACCTTGTCATGATAGCACCCCGTTGCGTCCCATGCCTAGAAAGGCACCGACTGCAACAGCGTGATGGTCACGGAGAGATGTCAGCGTCCTGCGTCACGGTAGAGAAGAAATATGGCGTTCTCTTCTGGCACGCGCGCGTGTTGTTGCGACCGCGACTTTTCCGCGAGCCATCCCGCTGCTGTAACGCCTTTATCATCAGCAAGATTCAGCGTATACGCGAACGCACGCCGCTACGGAAGAAGACAAAGACTAGAAAAAAGAGAGAGAGAGACAAACGGGGCGCAACTGGCAAACCTTCTTTATACCGCTGCGGCACGCAATTGGACTCGCAAGCTAAGCCCCAATGCCAAGTCACCAACAGCGAGCAAAGCACCGCGAGCACATCACTCACGCGCTGTGCCGAGGATGACGGAGACGTCGCAACCAAACTACCTGCTTTCACGGCGTGTGTTCCCGCCTCCATCCCGCGGGCTCCCCCTAAATGGAAACCCAGACCTCCCGCTTTCCATTCCTCGCGTGGAAGGCGCTTGCATCGTTTCAACCGTGGTTAGGCTTTGCGAGTCTCGCGGCGTTCATCTTCCCTGCGGTTGCGCCTGTATATACTATTGCGTTATGCTTCTAGGGCCGCGAAGGAGGATGGGGATGTGGGGATGGAATAGACGCGCGCGTGGCGAGCGTTGTATAGTATGGGCGAAGAAAAGGTTGGCAGCGGGAGGCAGACGCGACGACGTAGGGAGTCGTCTCGGGATCGAGGAAAGAGATTGTGAAGAAAAAAAAGGAAACTCTCTCGCGACGCCCGTTTGCGGTTGCGTCTGCCTCGCCATTTTGCGAGCTTCAAACGTCCTCGCCGCCGTCGCGGCACAACCAACCGCACCGCTTTCTCGTCGGGCGCGATCATCAAAGATGAATGCCTTTTGAGATAAGCGATGGGGAAAAAAATGAACAAAAAAATGTGGTTCGCATACACACACGCACAAAATCTCTCTCGAGCGGGCCCTTTTATTGGCGAGAAGAGATGGGAACCAGGCGCCCCACCAGCGCGATAGATAGATAGAAGGGAAAGAAAGAAAGAGACGGGAATGCGGGGGAAGAGTGGGGGAATAATGGAGGTAAGGTGGAAGAGTTTAACGGCGAGATGTTTTCACTGTTCTTTCCCAAATAGGGAAAAGAAAAATTAAAACTAAGAGAGGGGGGCAAAATAACCACTCTTTCAAACAAACAAAACAAAAAGTCAGGTCTTTTGCGCACACTGACTCCAAACTTGTGTCTTTCGCGTTTTGCGGTGCTGCTAGCTAAAATAAAACAAGAAAAAAAAAAACAAAGCCGGCTCTTTCCGTTTTTTGAGCGTGCCGCCCACAACAGCCCATCTCCTTTTCCTTTCACTCTTTCCACAGAGTCGCTTTTGCGGAAGGCCCGAGAGCTTTTAGATTTTCGTACGAGTTCATGTCTATGTGGTCACGAGGGGACAAGAGGAACGGTATAGAATCTAAAGTATAAACGTGAGGATGAAGAAGAAACGGGGTAAAAGAAACAAGAGGCCATTGAGAGAGAGAAAGAGAGAGGGGGGGGGGGCGTTCTGAAGGAAAACCAAAGAACCATGCGTGTGTCAGGGGGGCGCATGGAGCGACGTATAGCTACGCAGATGCGCGTGACAGTTGTATTCTTCGCGACGCATTTATTTCCGCTGCTGTGGTCCCTGGACTTGCGGGCGGCACGCCACCAGACACTACACTGAGACGGAAGCACGGAGAATGCAGGCCGTGACAAAAGAAAGCGAAAAGAAGTGCGACCAGGGGGTTCAATAAAGGCTCGATTGGAAACCGTCTGCGATTTTTAGCCGCGTCGGCACATGCATAAATAACCCCTGCGCCTTCGTCTTTACCTTTCATACTTTCATTTTTTCTTCTAAACTGAAAACCCCCCTGCAATATCTTTTTGTTTTAGTTTTAAGACGCTCATACAGAAAGTGCTGAGAGTGAAATATAAAGTTGCTCCCTCTGCATGCTAGCGGGTAGAAATAAAAGGAAAAAATAAGGAGGCCGAGTTCATAGGAAAAATGGGAGAAAGAAAGAAGAGAAAGAAGCGCTGCTTTTTGAATTTTGAAATTGATAATCGTTTTAAAAGAGAAATTGCGACGTTTAGGCTCGTCAGCGAAATGTGCGCTCGAATTCCCGAAATAAAGAATCCGTATTGCCTTGACTCTTAGCGGGCCTGCGCCTACCGTGCGTTTCGCTCGAGAAATTTCAATCGCGGAGCATACGATTATGAATGTTTACCGCCCCAGGATCACCTGGGCCTCGGCATTTTGTTTTTGTTTTTGTTTTTAGCACATTCGATTCAAACAACGAAGGACGACCTTCAATGCAACAACAGCCTGGATAATTAAATATGCAAGGATGCAGCTTCTCACATTTTCAGTTCGTCTCGCTGCTGATGGTAGGTTCAAGGTAAGGGCGCGATGTGTAGAGCTGAATATTATCCCTACACCACTCGGAGTTGTGCAACGAATGCCTGAACAACGTATATGTTGTCAGTGGCCGGACGTTGACCGCTTGTGGAGACACTTGTGGCTTTCGCAACTTAAGAGTTCCAAAATCTACCTTGCGAGACGTACGCAGTCTTTCCACAGCTGGCTCATGAGAGGTGACTCAACGTAGGACGAATGTAATTCGTGATGTCACTGATGTGCATTCTCGGAATTGTGAAACAGGCGAGTGAACGAAGGCCCGCTAGGAGCTACCTCCCAGAGCTGTCGCTGTATTGCGTACATGCGAAACATGGGCAAGTCGGGATGTTAGCACTCTTGCACACGTATGCTTTGTACCCTGTTTTCGCATCTTCGTATGATGTATATGGGATTTAGTTTGCAACATTCGACATCTGTTGCTATAGCATGCAACTACAGCTATGCGAGATAGCGCTTGCTGCTTGAGTGCTGACACCAAGGTCGCGAGATCGAATCCCGGCCGCGGCGGCCGCATTTCGATGGAGCCGAAATGCTACAGGCCTGTGTACTTGGATTTACGTGCGCAGTAAAGAACCCCAGGTGGTCGAAATTTCCTCCGCTACGGCGTCTCTCAAAATCATATCGTTGTTTTGGGACGTGAAACACGAACAATTAATATTTATAGCACTTACTACTTCTGAGATCTGCAGGTGATCTACATTTAAAGTTCGTGATTGATTTGTTAGCAAACAAAAGTAGATGAAAGGCTTGCTCTGCAATGACATAAGGAGCCATTGGGCCACGCACATTTACACATCGAGTCATTTCGAAATAGCGAATGTGCCGCCCAATCAACAGTCAGCGAACGATCATTACGGGCAGTTTCGCCTCCGGAGTTGTTCGCGTCCTCTTTCAGACGTCATCACGCTTGTTCCCGCGCTCAGTCATAAAGCGCGATCGCCGTTCGCCGGCAGGGCTTATTACGATTTCCTAAAAACGTTCGACGAATCTTCTTGGGTTAACGAAGGACCTCGAGGAAGAGCTAGGGACGCGCGCAGTGAGCCACTGAACGAAAAATAACAAGCATACCATTAAAAGACATGAAGACGGAGAACAAAGTGTGAACGATAGTTCGTGTTATCCGATACCCTAGTTAACATTAAGAGGAAAAAAAGGTGGTTGGGTAGGCTGTATAATGCGTAGGGAAAGTCACAGAATGAGCGCCTTGAGAAATGAAATCAAGTGGAGGACGGCTGAAAATTACGTGACGTTATGCAGGAAGTTTCCATTCATAAAAGCGTGTGTGCCATACCCCTAGATAAGAGATGGAGATGAAAAAGATAGATTAAAATCAGGGAGGCTAACAGTGACATAGGTTGGTTAAGCCGCGCTGGGGAAGGAGAAAAGGGAGTAAAAGATTGAGAGAAGTAAGCTACTGATGTCGTCAGCGTCCAGTTCAGTGCCACATATCGCCGGTAGTTTTCGATAGGAAAATGTATATTTGGGGTCGCCTGGAGATTCCATTGTTTCACAATGAACCTATATAGGCTGATGACAGAAGCGTAAACAGAAATATTTCTTTTTTTGGAGGGGGGGGGGGTGAATTCAACTATACTTCATGTATGTTCGCACGCGCGTTTGTATGTGTTCGTGTATTGTACAAATGCAGAATTGAAAAATTTCGGGGTGGGAATTTCGAACGGCCCCAACAACACCCCACACCCCCACCCTCACCCCCACCCTCACCCCCTGGCTACGCCAGTGGCTGATGATGAAATGATGAAATAAACTTTTAATTTGCCGAAACAGTGCTCCCGAGCTCGTACGCCCGGGGTCGCCCTAGGTGGGAGGGTCCCTCAGTCCAGGAATCCTCTGGCCGCGATCGCCTCCCGGGCCCTGGCGACGAGTCCTCGTTGGTCGTCTAGGTCCCGTGCGCAGATTTTGGCCTCCCACGTCTCGGCGAGGAGGTTGAGGCGTGCGGTCGTTGCGGGATTTCTATCGGCATCTTGGTGGCGCCACGGGCACGAGAGTATTAAGTGTGCTAGTGTGTCGGGAACGTCGCATATCGGCTATGCATGAAGCGTCCGGTAGATGCGATGTAGCAGGATACCGTGTGTGTACGTGTTGCTTTGCAATGATAATTATTTCTTACTGCGCACGCTTCGTTTGCCTAAGATAGAGGCCGCAATTCGATATTTTCGAATAATACTGCGCGACAGTAAGGGTGACCTTTCTTTTGCCTTCTGTGTCGATACCACATTCGGGCACCTGCGCCTCTTTTCCACTGGCGTATCGCATCCAAGGCGTTACAAGGCGCGACACAGACTAACACAAACAGCGCTGTGTGTGTATTTCTGCGTCGAGCTTCGTCCCGCCTTGGATCGGCTAAACCAATGGCATTTCATATGACTCGCTAATAAGCCCAACGTGAAACCTCAGTCTGGGGAATAATAGGTTATTATTCTGATCGAAAATATCAGCAAATGTGTTCTAGCTTAGTTTAACGTCAATCTTAAGAACATTGTGTCGATCATCGCCTCTCCTCAGCAACACACGGCACCTTTTCCCAACCAATAATAATAATAATAATAATAATAATAATAATAATAATAATAATAATAATAATAATAATAATAATAATAATAATATGGCTCCCAGTCGGGATGCATGCTTGCTATGCTCCTGCCCGTTTTTCGGTAAGCAGCAGTTTTTCCGCTGTGAAAGTTGTTCTAAACGTGTTCATGCGAAGTGTGTAACCTGGCCTGATGAAGAGCTGCAACTTCTGAAGTCTGGATCGCGCTCATTCTGCTGCAATTTATGTGATCTGAGCAGTCCTTCTGGTAAGCCTAACGAAGACAACTCGACGGCGTGCAGCGATGAGCCCTGCAGCTGCTCTCAAACCGGTTCCCTCTCCACGTGTGCCCCTCCGGGTGGTGACCTCGCCGGGCTGCGCCGCCTCCTCCTCGACGCGTTGGAGGGAATCTCGTTCCTCAGCGACGAGGTATCCCAACTACGCGAAGAAAACGAGCGCCTCCGCAAGGATCATTCCCGCGGTGTTGAACAACAAGCCCGTGTGGTCGCCTCCCTTCGTGCAGAGGTCCGCTTCCTGCGTGAGGAGCTGACGCGCCGCACGGCCGCCGTGTCAGTGAAGGCACCTGTGATCCCTCCGGAGCAGGTGACCGTTGGCCGATCTGTGACCTCCAAGCAACCTGCGTACTCTGAACAACCTCTGTTCAAAATTCTTTCATCTTCGAATTCGCCGCCATGTGACGTAGACACGTCCGAGCGTGTCAGTGTGATGCCTGCGACAGCGTCTTCTGCAGCGGTAACTGAGGGTGTAAGAAAGAAGAAACCCGCCTCGTTTGGAGCATTGAAGACATCCACTATATCTGTAGCTCAGCGGCCACAACGGCCACAACGGCCAAAGGCCATTTTTGTTACGAAGCTGAGCCCGGACACCACTGCTGCTGACATCAAAAAACATATTGCTTCATTCGATATGTCTCCCATTTCCTGCCGGCGACTTCAAACAAGATTCCAGTCATATTCTTCATTCTATATCGAAGTTGACGAGGAAACGCTACAACGCCTGAATGACCCTTCGATGTGGCCCCTCGGATGCCTCTTCAAGCCATTTCGTGGGGAGCTGCGCGATGACATGCTTCATCCCTCTGAGCAAGTGACTGGAATCGAAAGTGCCGTGTAACGTAGACATATTCTACCAAAATGCTCGGGGTCTGCGTACCAAGACACTGGAGTTTTTCTCTAATGTTCTTTCGTCTTGTTTTCCTATTATCGCTATTTCTGAAACCTGGCTCGGCACTGAAATTCCCTCATCGGACTTTTTTCCCCCGACACACACCACCTTCCGCCGTGACCGAGATTTCAGTGAAACCAAACAGAAAGGCGGTGGCGTGCTGATTGCCATTGACAATTCACTGAAATCCGTTAGACGGAAAGACCTAGAAACTATCGAAGAATCGATCTGGCTAGAAATCAACCTTGAGCGCCGTGAAAAATTGTTGATTGGATGCTTCTATTTACCGCCCAGCATTTCCCCTGCCTCGTTTCACGATGTCATGTCTTCTATTGAACTTGTGATATCTTCTCATAGTGGGCACAGAATTACTGTTCTTGGGGATTTCAATGCACCTGGCATTGACTGGAGCACGCTTACCTTTTCTCATTACAATCATTTCACAGAGAAAAAGTGCAGCCTGCTCTTGGACTTTCTGGCGTTTAATTCCCTAGTGCAACATAATTCAGTCGTCAATTCCAGTGGCAACGTCTTAGACCTGTGTGTGTCAAACGATCAACCCCTTGAAGTTTCCCGCTCCAACATCTCTCTTGTACGTCCGGACAAATTCCACCCACCACTTAACGTAAGATTATCTGCATCAGCCGAAACAACGAGCTACAGCAGTTACGTAAACAATTCTCCAAGATTTGCGTTCAAGCGAGGTGATTACACGGGCCTCTATCATCACTTGTCCACCGTTGAGTGGTCACAGGTTACTGACAAACCTAACGTTGATGACCAGGTTGATCGGTTTACGGAGCTTGTACTGAGCAGCATGCTTAATTTTATTCCCCAGTATACACCTAAACAACGTAAATATCCCCACTGGTTCTCATCTGTACTTATCAGTGCACTGAAGCATAAAGATCACGCACACAGGAAATCTAAATGTTCTCCATCCAGCGAGTGGAAGGAAGAGTTCAGCTTTTTTCGAACTCTCTCTAAACGCCTATATAAACGGGATCATAGTTCGTACATTCAATTCTTAGAAAAAAGCGCCTCTGACAGGCCGGCTGAGTTTTGGAAGTATGTGCGTAAACGGTCTAGCAAAAGCGGAGAGTCCTTCAGACTACTAGACTCAAATGGGGTAGAAGTGCATGCCGTCGCTGGCTGTTTTGCCACACATTTCTCATCCGTTTATAAGGCCTCAGACTCCAGCACTGATATCAGACAACAGCCCAAGGCAGTTAGCTCATCCAGTGCTTTGTCGCTGGATGAAAATCTTATCAGCGAATGCATTAAGCGCTTAAAACCATCCTTATCATGTGGCCCAGATGGCATCCCCTCCGCCATACTAAAAGCATATGGTACTATATTTGTCCCAGTACTGACTACGATATTTAATAACTGCCTGGACACTTCCACATTTCCTAGCATGTGGAAAACTGCTCGTGTTTTCCCAGTATTTAAGTCGGGCTCTAAGACAGATGTTTCTAATTATCGCCCTATTTCTCTACTATGTGCCACATCAAAGATCTTCGAACTGGCTCTTCACAAAATATTGTCTTTTAGTGTGAAAAACTCACTGATTCCAAATCAACATGGTTTTCTTGCTGGCCGCTCAACTACCACAAATCTTGCTAGTTTCATGACGCAGATCTCCACACCTATTTCTCAGAGAGGACAGGTTGACGTAATCTACTGTGACCTGAGCAAGGCTTTTGACGTAGTCAGCCACACACTGATTATGGTTAAACTTGCGAACTTTGACGTTGACTTGTCGATTGTGAATCTCTCGCACAGCTATCTGCTCAATAGATCTTGTTATGTTGCCGTAAATGGCCAAACCTCTTCTTTGTATAAAGTGACTAGTGGGGTCCCTCAAGGGTCGGTATTAGGCCCACTCCTATTTTTAATTTACGTTAATGATGTTTCTTTTGCCATTCGTAATTCTTCTTTCCTCTTGTATGCCGATGACATCAAGATATTTAAGGAAATTCATTCAGTTAACGACTGTCGCTTGTTGCAGTCAGATTTGTGTTCTTTTTCCGAATGGTGCAACGGCAATAACCTTTCTCTAAATACCTCAAAGACAAAATTCATGTCTATCACTCGCAAAACATCTAGCGTGTCATTTCAATACTTTGTCAGTTCTGTGCCGTTATGCAAGGTTTATGAAATCAGTGATCTTGGTGTTGTTGTTGACAGCGCGTTAAACTTTTCTTCTCACGTTAAGCGTGCTGCTATGCGGGGCCTTCGTTCTCTCGGATGTGTTTGTAGAATATCCCGAGAATTCAGGTCTCCCATGGCCCTACACAAATTGTACACGGCAATATGTCTTCCGCAACTTGAGTATGCGTCCGTGATATGGAATGGCATTGCTCAATCCAGCGGTAACACCATTGAACGAGTCCAGAAAAAATTCCTCAGCATATATAACCATCGTTTTGCTAAAAATGACTCTGGATCTCGTTCAAATACTGCTGAGTCATTATCACTGCCATCACTTCACTGCCGACGAAATCGTTCTGATCTCTTATTTCTCTACAAGCTAGTCCACGGTTTCATATCCTGCCCTGTACTTCTCCATTGTGTTAATTTTCGAATTCCGCGTAAGTTAACCAGAGAGAACAGACCGTTTCATGTACCCGCCTGCTTCTTCCAACACTCTACCGTTCACAGAATACAAAGTCTTTATAATATTAATTTTCTTGATCTTGACGTTTTTCATAGTCCACAATCACTGTTTTTATCCGAGCTTTGCACTGTTTTGACATAGTATGGCACAGTGTACAAAGTCTTCCCTTCTCCGTCTTTCCGCATAGTTGTATATGTGCAATCTAATTTTTTATTCCCCTTCAATATTTCTCATATTGTCTTATTTTACTCCTCCCCTTTAGTGTTCATTTCTCTTTGTCTACGTGTTTTTGCTCTTTTTATTTCTGAAGACTGTCTGTATTGTATTGTTTATTTTTATTGATTTTATTTTTGCGTGCGCCTGCACAAAGACCTCACGGTTGTTCCTGGGCACGTTAAATAAATGATTGATTGATTGATTGATTATTATTATTATTATTATTATTATTATTATTATTATTATTATTATTATTATTATTATTATTATTATTATTATTATTATTATTATTATTATTATCATTATTATTATTATTATTATTATCATTATTATTATTATTAATCTCGTCCTCGGTGTCTAACTATACTTTTATTAACTGCGGATCAGTTTGAGGGACCACCTTGTCGTCGTCTCATACCTCGCGTTATCGGCACGCAGTCCGTTTGATACACATAAGGCGAGGAGGCTGCATGTTTGGAACGCCAGCGTCGCTGAAGGGCTCATTCTTCTGTCCGAGCCAGCAAAGCGACAGCGAAATGCCAGCGTTGGGATGTAGAGACCGATCTACGGAAGAGAGAAGCAGGAGGCGAAGCGCCAGCGCAGGGAGTTAGACGCACCGCGCTCGGAGCAGCAAACAGTAGAAAAACAGTAGAAAGGAGACCACAGAACAGAAAACAGGTAATCGCAAAACAAATGAGATAATCACAAGAAAAGAACAGGAAAGGCTAGAAAATATCGCATAATCACACGAAAAGAACACAAAAGAGCGGATAAACACAAGAAAACAATACAAAAATTGGGGGACGCTTAAGCTTCGCCTTTAAGAGTTGAACGCGATAGCGATATCCGTCCCCATCCTCATCGTGCTCTGTTTCGCTTGTCGTTATGTTCACTCGTCCGGTCTCACACACAACGCACACATCCCCGCCACGGTGGTCTAGTGGTTGTGGCGCTCGACTGCTGACCCGAAGGTCGCGGGATCGAATCCCGGCCGCGGCAGCTGCATTTTCGATGGAGGCGAGAATGTCTGAGGCCCGTGTACTTAGATTTAGGTGCACGTTAAAGAGCCCCGGGTGGTCGAAATTTCCGGAGCCCTCCACTACGGCGTCTCTCATAATCATATCGTGGTTTTGGGACGTTAAACCCCGACATACCTATAGTAAAGGTAAAGGTTTCCGCCCTCTTCAACAGCACTTTTATTACAACAGTGTACCCACTACGTCTGTGTAAGAGAAGTTGCGATGCACCCACTAGGTGTACGTAAGGGAATACGCGCAGTAATGTGCGTGCCTTTTGTAATGGGTGGTCGGCTTAACTTGTCATGCAGTTCACATGTGTGACGCCCGATGGCAATATACGTGTACCCCGTTTCACTGCGATAATACGTCTCGTACTGTGACACCTTTACGCAGTACGCGTATGTTTGTGAAGTATTAAAGTTAATTTCAGTACAGTTCCAAGCAATGGAGTGGCTCTGACTGTCAAAACGCGCAGTGATTCATAGACTTCACGCATGAATCCTTGCAAATAGGGAGGCGAGGCACAGTTAACAGACACCACTAAACTTGGTAAAACATGGACGAGATTCACTTGTAGAAATGTTCGAAGCAGAGGATGAGCACAGTCCCGAAAATAGAAAAATAGAAAAAAACGAGACACCAATTGTCTAATAAAGAGGTGCGCCAACCCAAGGCCACCTGCACAAACTGCTCTAAAAACAACGTCACGCCTCATCGGCTCATAACTTGATGACCAAATAAAGGTAGCAAATATTCGGTGAAACTTCTGAATGTAGACCCTGGAACAATGTAGTATTTGCAGTACGTAAAATATTTTTGTTGCCAGGAATAGATTGCATGCTTTGGCTCTGCCAAAAATTGAGAGTTTACGGGTAATAAGCGTCTGGGCATAACGCTTCAGGCTAGGTACACGTTCTTTCCAATAATGTGCGCTTGACTTATATGCATCCAGTGGAACGCCAAGGTGTTTCGCTGGCACACAGGACCACGCAATACCCTCGAAATTCATTGGCTTATAAGCCCACGGGCCAAACCACAGTCCCAAACTATTGCAAAGTTCATTCGTGCACCAGAAATAGTTCCGAATTCCCGAATAGTGGACACCACTGTTTTTATACTAGAAATGTCTGTGCAAAAGAACGCCAGGTCATCCGCATACGCTAATACTTTCACCTCATTTCCATAAACACTGAAACTATGAACATTGCAAGAGCGAATCACGCTTAAGCACAGTAGTTCCAAATAGAGGGCAAAAAGCAGTGGCGACAACGGACAGCCTTGCTTCACAGAAAAGTGAATCGACACAGGTTTTGACAGGTGGCCATTACCAATCAAACGAGTTGAACAATCACTGTAGCATAGTTTTATCCCTTTGAATATAGTGGAACCAACGTTAGCATGGTCTAGAAGGAAAATAATAAAAAATGTAAAAAACTATTTATTCTCTAGTTCAAGAAAAGATCTATATAATGCCATATTAGATATGTTATTTCCTGCACCATTGTACCGCTCACTATATGTTGGACTGCCTGGACATGACGTGTTTGTGCGTGTGAAGAAAATGCCTATTTCACCACTATCCAAGACATTCTTCTACAAAGTGCATACACAGACGCTGCCTGTGAAGACCTGGTTAAGCAGCAAAGACATCTTTGTATCTTCAGTTAATTGTCGCCTCTGTGAAGTTCCGGAAACTATAGAATATCGCTTCATCAGCTGTAAAGACGCTGTACTCTTTTGGGACGTTCTAAAAAAGGCTTTTAAAAAACAACTCGACTTAAATTCCTATTGCATACTTCAGGCCCGTAGCCAGGAGAGAGGGGCGCCCCCCCTCTGAAATTTTTATGATACATGGTGTTTAACCGAAAATAAACAATGAAAATAGGCGTTTTTCTCAATACTCAAGCCTTTCAGCAAGCGCCCCCCCCCCCCTCCCGACAAAAAATTCCTGGCTACGGGCCTGGCATATGTTATCTCGTTCCACCCAAAAACTATTCTATGCCTGTTGACGTGCTCTTACTAATTGGTATGCACAGTTTATGGAAAACTCGCATGTTAGACAGGCACGCGGAACCAATGGTATCATCGCGGTTGCATTTAATTCAAATGGCTCTTCAACTAAAAAACTTTTATCGACAATTAGAGTTTCAACCGGACTGGTATCCACTATTCATGAAAGGTACTGCTTTAATACCGTTTTAGGACACAGAGTTAGTTTATACTTCTTTCTCTTTAAAGCTTGTCGTACGCTTGTAGAGGCCGCTTGAGAATTTTGTTCGCTATGTGTACTAATTACGCACATTTGTAATAAATACCATGAAAGAAATAGAAAAAAAAACAATGGAGTGGCTCTGTGGTAGAACACCTGCTTGCGACGCGGTCGGCCTGGGTTCGATTCTCACTCGAATCTAAGATTTTTCTATTTATTTTATACAGGAGGATGATTTTTCGCTCACAACCAACGACGCCGACACCGACGCCAACACCGGTATTTCTGCGGAACGAGCTCTTTAACGCTAACGCGTTATTAGAACCGAAAAGAGAAGACAAACACAAGAAAAACACAAGGGAAACACACGCCAAGCAATTCTCCGCAGTTCGTACTGCTTTCACTTGGGTTGGAACTGACCCATAGATTTTTTTTCACTCTCACATTAAATGACGATCTTTTGCGGAACGTTCTTACGTTCCCTGTGTATGGTGTCTTTCCGCTTGCCACTTAGCGCTTCAAAACATTGACAATCGTACGAACTGCTCGATAGCTTTCCTCTGCTTCTGCTCTGGTCTTGCGTGTTGGTGGACATCATCTCGATAAACAACAACAAAAGAAAAGGGCCTCTGCAGTGAAACGGACAGGCGAGGCCGTAGGAAAGGGACTGCGAAAAAAGCGGTTCCTCTCACCGCATAAATAACGTCGGCAGCAGCAAACGCAGTGGGTTCAACCCAGCTCACATATACCTCGCTAGATGTCCCGAAAGAGGAGACCGTACAGCGTTTCGGTATTTATGTGTGTTTTCCGACCTTCTCCCTCCCTCTGTGCTTTCAGCAGCTGACGGCGTGTGTCTCTGCCGGCGACATAAATGGTCCCGTCTGTTCCGACTCCATCGCTGTGTGCAACAAATGTTTACCAGCTGCTCTCGATCCAAGAAGCGAGCAGCGCAGGCATTGCGATGATCTTGCCTCGAGCTCACCCAGTCGCTATAGCTGTTCTCTGATCTTCCAACGACGACATCGCTCACCGTTTGTGTACTCGGCAGCGAAAACATTTGGGCGATATACACATTCTATCTCGAGAAGCCTGCTATACACAAGCTTCTTGAGGCAGCTTAGTAATATGTATATGTATGTATACATAGCTGTACCAACATATATATATATATATATATATATATATATATATATATATATATATATATATATATATATATATATATAGCTTTTTCCCATAGGAAGTACCTGGATCTTCAGGAACCGTCCTTTCAAATCATAGATAGATAGATAGATAGATAGATAGATAGATAGATAGATAGATAGATAGATAGATAGATAGATAGATAGATAGATAGATAGATAGATAGATAGATAGATAGACGGACGGACGGACGGACGGACGGACGGACGGACGGACGGACGGACGACGGACAGACAGACAGACAGACAGACAGACAGACAGACAGACAGACAGACAGACGGACGGACGGACGGACGGACGGACGGACGGACGGACGGACGGACGGACGGACGGACGGACGGACAGACAGACAGACAGACAGACAGACAGACAGACAGACAGACAGACAGACGGACGGACGGACGGACGGACGGACGGACGGACGGACGGACGGACGGACGGACGGACGGACGGACGGACGGACGGACGGACGGACGGACGGACGGACGGACGGACGGACGGATCAAGAACGAATTCGACACCTCGATGAGACAATAAAAGCAGGAGTTGTCGCACTCATTATTGGCAGGATAAACTCTTTAGTGCGTCGGCATACCAATACAAAGAACGCGAATCACTGAATATAATCCTCGTATTTAAGTGCTTATAGCCGGATGTGCACTGCTCCGCCATTTTCTATAAATTCGAGTGCGTTTTGACAGTTTTGTGCCTAGAGCCCTGCATCTCGAACCCTTATCTTAGAGATTTTGTTGTATATAGCGCTTTATTGTCCCGAATCACTCAGCTATGGCGCTGTTTGAGTTGTCCATAATAACCGTTGTTTGAATACCGCCAATGAAAGACGGCAAATACAGAGTGCGACACCACTCGACAGCCGTTCGGGTTTCAAGCGCGCGAACCGTCGATAGGTGTAGCGTCATATAGGGGCTATTTTCTTTTTCTAACTTCGACTCTGCTTAACTCAGACGTCATTATTTAACCAAATAACTACCACTACAGCCGTATCTCCTTCAGACCAGCACACACCATTGTATATGAGCCGCTGAAAAACCCTTTTATGCAGTCCTATACATATACAGCTTCGAAACCTGGCGTGGGTTTGCGGCACGGCTCCCATTGTGCGGTTTCGCTATATTTCGACAAAGATGACAACGACAAAAACGTGGTTAATGGTTGGAGTCTCAAGGCTGTTGAGATAAAGAGGGAGTCTGGGCACTTCAGCTCTCACCTCCCCTCCTCCTCTTCCCTCTGCTTCTTTCGGTACCACTCTCTCTCTTCTTTGACGCAGAAGCTGTTTTAATGCGACTGTCGCTCTCTGTAGTTGCATCTATGTTGTGGCAAGTTTATCCCTCTCCCTAACTATGTCTGTCGGTTTGTGACATTTTTTTTGCTCCTGCTTGAGTCAGAAAGCAGCGTTCCGGGAGTGTGGCCACGTTTTATATATGCTGTAGAGTGTATCACTTTTTCACAGAATTCCCTTCCTGAGCTGCTTCGGAACTCGCACAAGCGTGCTAGTCACTGCTGTCTGCATTTCGATTTTGAGACAGGTACTTTCGCGAGAAAGCTTTCGTGGAGTCCGAAGGTCTAAACGCACTGCGGGCGCTGACGGTACAGCCAGCCTGTTTCTCTATCGCCTGGATTCCAATCCACCATCTCGCCTCACTTCACACTTCTAGGCCACACTCTGTGTTCAGCGGTATTATTGCTTCACATCGCACAGTGATTCCCGCGAGCGTCACGCACGCAGCAAGACCGCCGTTACCGTTGTGGCGTCTACATTCACTGGAAACCATAACAGTCATTCCCGGAATACAAAACAAGAAACAGTCGTCATATTTGGCCCTACAACAAGCCACACTACGGTTCCTGCATGAAAAACACAGTGGACACCTTCACATTTACACGGACGGTTCAGTTTCATCTGCAAGCTCGGCAGGGGCAGTGGTCATACCCGAGAAATATGTCGCTATGAAATTCAAGACATCGCATTTAACATCATCGACGTCTGCAGAACTCAGCGCCATCCGTGCTGCTCTAGATTTCGCAGTTGAAGAACGCCCACAGTTCAGTGTTCTCTGACTCCAGAGCAGCCCCCCAGTGCATTATGTCGCCATATCGTCATGGACCAAATGAACACTTAGTGGCCGACATTAGACTGCTTCATCACCGCGCTATATAGAGAAGCAGCACAACATAACCTATCAGTGGATATCGGGCCATTGCTGTATCTACGGAAATGACCACGCAGAACTTCGACCCGACTCCACAGCTCCGTCTTCCTTCGGGAATAACTAGAGCTGAGGAGACGCTCCTGTCCCGCCTGTGGCTTGGGGTGGCCTTCGTGAATGCTTACTCGATTTCGAATCGGAATGGCCAGCAGCTCGACATGCAATAACTGTAGCTGCGAAGAGACAATCGCCCATCTTCTCTGTGAGTGTCCTCGCTTCAGCGCACCAAGAAAAGAACTGTCAAAAGTGTTGGATAGACTTGACAATCGCCCATTGCCGGAGGAAAAGGTCTTGGGGCACTGGCCGAAACCGTCCTCGGCACGGAAAGCTTTGAGAGTGTTGTTGGGCTTCTTGTGGACAACTAGTCTCAGAGACAGACTTCGTTTATCGCAGTCTCGTTTATCGCACTATTGTTCTTTTTCCTTCTTCTTTTTCTTTTTTGTAACATCTCTTTTCTATCATCTTCTACTCCCCTTACCACTTTCCCCGGCACAGGGTAGCCAGCCGGTCTGAGGACTGGCTACTTCCATATCCTTCCGTTTTTCTTTTCCTCCTCCTCCTTATTGCGATAGTAATTTTTGGACACCCCAGGCGCATCTTCGGCGTCATCGCCGATGTTGCCGTGAGGTTCCGTATAAAGTCTAAGATCGATAACATTGCCCCGAGTGACCTATGTCCTATGTGCGCGTCTAACCATGCGAGGGCAGCCGACGATCGCGATTCAAGCCGAGTGGAAACGCGCCGGCCGTCTTCCGTAGCGCAAAAGACCCATGCGGGAGGGGGGGGTGGGGGGTGGGGGGGGGGGGGGGGAGCTACGTGGCTCTGGCAGAAACTTCCGCACGCCTTATCTTGCGAGGGATTAAGAGTCAGCTAATTCCCTTTGTTTTGTTTTTTCATCCACGGGTAATGCACGTTTGAATGTCACATACCTGAAATCGTATTGGTGACTACTTTCGTTATGCCTATATAATGCACCCAGCATCCGCAAATCCTGCGGTAACCTTGTAGTTCAGTTCCGAATGCAAGGATTGTAACTTTCTTCTCTTTTTTTTTGTTCTTGTTTTTCTTTTTTTTTTCTCTCTTTCGCTTTGTTCGAAGCGTGGTCTCAGCTTAAAGGCCCATCGGAAACGACGGTGCGCACATAGAGGTCTGCGGTGGCGGCTCCAATACGTTCGCGTGTATACACCAATGCACGGTACAGAATGCGCGCCGTTAAGGGGGGAGGGAAAGAGAATAATGGTTCTCGGGACGACGGCCGCGGTCTTCGATGTGTTTGGTCCACCCCGTGTTTGACAAGGAACAGGTCTCTTCCTCCTCGAAGAGCAGCAGCAGCAGAAAGGGCATAGCAGGGCATTACCGTGTATGCTCCAGCGCTGGGTTCCTTTTCCCGTGCGCCGCAGCAACAGCCGCGGGCTGCCGCCGCCGCCGTGTTGGGGCAGAGCGTTCGCTTCGTACCGAGTGTACTTGCCGGTCGAGCAGTGTTTACTCGGCGTTTTCTTCCGCACTGCCGCGCGCTTCACTGCGAAATAGCCAAAGGGGGGGATGGGAGCGGAGAAATCGGAGGAGGATTCGCCAACCATTCAACGCAGCTTTGGCCTCACGTTTCGCCTGTTGTTATTTGTTTCTCTACCTACATCACTTTCCGGGTAGGAGCTGTTTCTAACTTTTCTTTCGCTTCATATTCTTCTTTATCTCATCGTTCGAGGACCGACCGATTGAGCTCGGGAAAATTATTGCAGTCCCGGCTGGCCAATGTCTTAAAGATCGGCCAATCGTGGGAGATGTGTGTTTCATTTTGTTATCCTGATCTTGCTTCTCTCTCTCTCTCTCTGGCGTGTTTCGCTGCGTTTGTCGGCTTCGTCATTTGATGAGATTGCTCCGCAAACAACGGCGAGCGCGTTTCCGCATTGAACTACCCTTATTGCCTCGCGCGACTTCATGGTGTTTATTTTATTTTTTGTGTGTATTTGTTAGCGTGGCTACCAATGATGCCAGTAACGCTCGAAGAGTGGACGGGATATTGAACACTGTTGCTTCGGTTAACTTAACATCATGCTGACTCTATATGGTAGTCCCGTGGTTCGCAGTTTTTCTTTCTTTCTTTCTTTCTTTCTTTCTTTCTTTCTTTCTTTCTTTCTTTCTTTCTTTCTTTCTTTCTTTCTTTCTTTCTTTCTTTCTTTCTTTCTTTCTTTCTTTCTTTCTTTCTTTCTTTCTTTCTTTCTTTCTACAGTGCTCACGAGGGCCGCTCCTCAGTAGTCTCAGTTTAGTCGAGCTGCAAAGGGGTTGTCATGAATAACAACCGGACTCAAAAATTACCGACACTTGGCGTTTGGTTATTTCATTTGACGAGACGCAACCTCCGCCTGCACAGAAGCATATAGAGAAAAGACGCTCTTCGCTGGACGAGCTCATCTCATACTCCAACTCGCGCACAGAATTCCTTACAGCGAGTGTCATTGTAACGACACGTAATGGTTTCTGCAGCCCGGCATTTAAGAGCCTTTCACCAGGCTCGTTCGCATGCTTAGAAAGAATACAAACAGAAATTAAAGGCGTACACAAAACCGCATAGTGTGATAAGAGGAAAAAGAAGTAAACGAAACAGCGAAGACATCATTGAAAATCTCCTCGCGAATACCCGTCCTCGCAAGAAGGCCCGAAGAAAACACTAGGAGGCGCTTGAAGTACGGGGGCACGTGAACTGAACAGGGAAGGCTGAGCGCCGTTCCCGTTTCCAGAGAACAGTTCCTTTTTTTCTTTCCACCGCGCGAAGTTCCTCGCGGAAAGCTAGCGGGTGAACAAAGAACCGAGCGGAAACAACAGCAGCAGCAGCCCGTACTGGCGAAATAAAAAAATAATAAAAAAAGCCAAAGAAGAGGCTGTTTATTTGTATCGTTGCATCCTTCCCTTGTCTCCAAGAACAACAGGACTTCCACGATGGAGCCGTCTCCGCGAGAGTGAAAACATGCCGAGACTAAATTGCGTTTGTGCGCGAGGTCCGCTTTGCTTGGATTTGGAAAGCAAGTGCTGCGCGGAGACGGTGAGCGTTCGGGATGGTCTTCTATGGTTCCCGGATCTAAGCGACGGGTAAGAAAGGAGCAAAGAATAGATAGAACCAAGTCATGAGGCTGGATCACTTTGGGTAGGGAGGAAGCAGGAAGAGCTCGAAGTGCTGTGCAGAGCGCGTTTTGTCGGGTGCCAGTTACTGACACGGCTTCCCTTTACACTTCGCACTCCCTGTCATCGCTTTATTCAAAGCTTGTGGCACACGGCTTTGTTTTGATAATGGACGAAAAAGAAGTGGGCATTGCGTGTTTTGCCATACTTTTTTTATTTAGGCCATTTGTAACTGAATTGCGCACGCAATATAAACTAGACGCGATGTATGTTGCGAAATTTATATCGCAGACAGCGAATTCTCGATACGAGAGCACTATCTCAGAACAGGACCTGGGTACCTTGGCCCACGGTTCTGTGCGTGCACAAAAGCCACGAAAGACCTAATTTGCCACTTAAATACGACCGGAGTTCACGAGCGTTTGTGAACTACAAGCGCGAGTTCGTGTTGTGTATGTTCAAACTGTCTGTTCATTTGTTCTTTTCCTTACTCCATTTCTTAATTCCCTGTCTTATCTATCATTCTCCCTTTCCTTCACCACACGTGTAGGGTAGCCAACCGAGTCAGTTTGTTTAACCTCCCTGCCGTTCCCTTTCAGTTCCTTCTCTCTCTCGTCACTGTTTCCACAGGATGCGGTTCCACTCTCCTTAAGCGTAGCTCATTGTCCAATCCGAGATAGTTGTGCAACCAGCGCCTTTTGGCGCTATCATCAAGAGATACGCGCGATATCAAAGGCAAGTACTGTTTGGCAAAGTGTGCGAGATACCTGGCGACAGATAACTGCGTGTACGGGGTGCAAGTACCTCGTTCCCCGTAACTTGCTTATCTCACAAGTCAGATCGTGAATGCACCACGTCGATTGGTGAACAAGTGAGCGGGAATCACGATTATGATAATGGTCATTCCCTAGGTTAATAACAAGGCGATTACGAGGAAGATAGAGAGAGATTACATAAAAGAAATGCAGGTAAGTTAACCAGATGAAATATCCGGTTAGCAGTCCTACACTACAGGTACAGGATGAAACCAGAAAAACGAGATGGAAAGAGAGGGAGGAACAGAAACAAAGCGCCTGAACTCTACAATTGTTGTTCGAAAGCACAGGTGTTAACCCGCGTCGATACACTAGTGATGGCTCAGTGTAAGATGTATACAGGTGTCCCAGCTTCCACTGTTAGTATACTGTAGATAAATAATAGACGGCTACCTTCTTGCTGCGCAATACGCAACGCGACGGAGCAAGTTTCGAATAGAAAGTGCTTTGCTGTGAAGCGTTATTACGCTGCCGTTGTGGAGATATCGAAAGCACAGGCGCTAAAAGAGTTGCGCTTATGGTACCCAACGCTGTCACAAAAGCCCCTCCGCTGATCGAAAATACATAGAAAGCGTGGCCGCATGAACATCATAGGTTGTGTAACGAAAGAACTTCATATTCACAGAAGTGCCTGTAGTGAACAGCTTGTGCAATCTCGCGTTTCCACCGATAGTAAATGTGTGGAAAGAACTTAAGTCTGCCGCATAGCTCAAAAATAACTGAACGCCCATGCCTTTCGCCACGGCCATCGATATAATTAGAAGTACATTTCAGCTATTCTCAATTTTATATACATCTTACAACGCGTCTGCAGCTTACGCGTGGTGGTTTATCTCTGTCAGTTTTACCGATGTCAGTTTGGCAGGAAGCGAATAAACATGAATTAGTGTTAAAACGATATGACATGACACATACAATTCGAGCATTTAGAAGTTACGTTCAATTTTGAAACGCAATACAAATTTCTGTGATTGTTATAATTTATTTTCGTTTGTTTAAATCGTAACGCGACTGTTCACCTTAGTAAAATATGCAGAGGCATATACCTTCAAGCGCTTTCGCCTTGCTTGCTTCGTACACAACCAGCTGCCGCTTGCACATGGTGCACCCGGTCTGGCTTATTTCTACAAAATTTGTGAGTTTATTGTATATTTCCCGAGTCCTTGTTGAAAGTCATTTTTTCTCAACGCGCCACCGCTCAGTTCATTCCATTATAGTGCCAAGGCGTGCTTGCTTTTATAGTGTAGCAGAAATTTAACACTGACCCGATTTTCTTCCAGGTTTACTCGTATGGAAAGCGCACGTATGCCGGTGTCACCACCATCCACGAGACGTTGTTATATATATATATATATATATATATATATTCACACACACACATGAACACTACGGTTCTGAATTTTCCTCACAATCGCTTTTCTTTTTTATTTTTTTCACAAGAAAAAAAAAAACGTTCGCCGAGTTTTTTATCACGCGTTCACCCAAATGCGTATCATGTTTTCCGCGTAGCCAAACTTTTCAACCATGTAGTTTAATATTAGTGTTGTTTCGTTCTCTCGCACCTGCAGCATCGTCCAAAATGAGGCGAACTGTCTCCTGCAGACACTGAATCGATTTATCGCCTTGGTCACAAAGCCGGCGTTCCATTTATATACAGGGTGTCCAAAATTAAGCTTTAGGGTTTGCTTAAAATTCAGCACTGCGATGTACGTAAAACCTACCTTTGAATATAAGTTATGTATCCAGGGGGACACAAAGTGAGACATTAACAATTGCCGTCAGCCACCCAATTAACTAAAATTGAATAATGAACGTTTTAGTGATTGCAGCAAGCGGACATGTTTGTATTGAAAAGTTGGAGGCAGTTGCACTTCTACACAGTTCCACTTGGAAGAATTCTTCTAGCTTTTCTGGGCTCCGAGATATCCCGCTGCAAAGTTTAATTGCGGTTTCCATGATTACGTATGCAAGGCAGCGAGCACTGGCGCAAAGCTCCTCCCCGATGTGCCACGGCAGTTGCGAACGGTGTTTAATCTGACAACGGGTTGAAGGCATAGGCAATGATGATAACGGTTACCCTTTTGCTACTGGCTGGCGATAGCAAGAAATAACTGCTCGTCACATAAGGGAGGAACATTGCGCTGATCCTCCCCGCTTTCCATGCGTAATCATGCAAAGCGCAATTAATCTTTGCAGCGGGATATCTCGGATCACAGACAAGCTAGAAGAATTCTTCAAATGGAACTATGTAGAAACACGACGGCCTACAACTTTTCAATACAGACATGCCCGTTTGCTGCAGCCACTAAAAAGTTCAGTATTCAGTCTTAGTTAATTAGACGGCTGAGAACGATAATTATTGTCCCACTTTGTGTCCCTCTAGCTACATAATTTATCTGCAAAAGTAGTTTTTACCTACTTCGCACTGCTGAATTTTTAAGAAAAACATAAAGCTTAACTTTGAACAACCGCTATATAAATGACGTGACGTCGACCGGGGACTGGCCTTTATCAAAGATAAAGTCCGGTCCCCGATTGACACGTCAGAATAAGAGTTATGTTGTTCACTCTGACTATAAATTTATAATCATAACATATATAGTTCATTTAACCACTGGAAAAGTGACGCATCTATGTTCCTTACGTTGTGAGGGGTTAAATAAATTAAGTGCGTAAAAAATAAACAGAAATACCGAGAGATGGAGATAGAGGGTTGGCGGGAAACAAAGCAAAAAAAAAACGAATACGTTTACTCGCACGAGGACAAGCGCCGAAGATTAAGCTTTGTCTGAAATTAACCATGGTACTCTGTGACAGACGCCTGAAACACGTGTTTATTCTTTGGACTTCCATCGGCTTGTATTTGCATGTCGCGTTACTTCTTTTCTTTCCATTACTATAATGAATGAGGGCCGACTGATATAACGTCAAGTCGGGGGGTGGTTATGGCGTTACGTTTGCCGAGCGCAGCATTTGAAGCTAATTCCGAGCGATACAACGCTTACACGCTTCGCGAAAACTACCCCCTTTAACAAACTTTTGTTGTCGGCGTGCCGCGGCCCATCGGGGACGGGAAACAAAAAGTGATTAACTCGTCCCGTGACATCTCCGCTGTAATTCAGTGTCCTAGATAGCGTGACGCAAGCATTAACTTTTAAACTTCTTCGGTCTTTCGCTCGTACCATGCAATGCACTCTGCCTTCCGACTGACGTGTGTATTCTTTCTTTCTTTCTTTCTTTCTTTCTTCTTCTTTCTTTCTTTCTTTCTTTCTTTCTTTCTTTCTTTCTTTCTTTCTTTCTTTCTTTCTTTCTTTCTTTCTTTCTTTCTTTCTTCTTTCTTTCTTTCTTTCTTATATAGACGATTTTACATAAGACGCATGGGCGCAGCCGCCTCGGGCTGTTAAACGAATATCTCGGCACGCATTAATAAGGTCATAAAACGTCTAATGCACAAATCCAACCGTTTTCATGCGTATGCGTCTACCGTAGCACTGTTCCTTTAGTTGTTAAAGGCACAAAACGGCACGGTTAACAGGCCAATATGGCGGGACCGAAGCTCATCCGTAAAATTGACTTTAATTTGCGAGAAACGAGAAACTATGTTTACTGGTGCGTTCATTGCATTGCTTTAAGTAACGCTGAGTTTAACAGATTACACGCTTCGCTTAAGTTTACCAGTTAGGTTCGCCTACTTGGTAAACGCACCAAAGTGTCTGAGTGTTCGCAGCCGCTGAGTTCCGAAGGAGGCGTATACAACGATATTTAACATCCTGCTTATTGAGCATTGCAAGGCTCCTTTGTAGTCGAAATTATACCAGAGCATTTTACTACTTCGTCCCTCAATTTCATACTTGCAGTATCAGGAAAACAAACTAACAAACTAACTCACATGCTCTATATAGCGAAATATGTGTTCCCCTGTTTTTCTATGATAAAGTGGTGACCCCGTTAAGCGCCTTCCATCGTAGCTCAATTGGTAGAGCATCGGACGCGTAATTAGAAGGTTGTGGGTTCGGGTCCCACCGACGGCCGACTGGAAGGGTGGTTTTTCATCCACTTTAATCCACGTCCATTTACGTCACCATTACTACAATACAGTTAAATGCAATTAATGTCCTCTATGCTTTCCATGGCCTAGTTCTCTGTGGGACTCATTTACTTGTGTCTAACAAAGAAACGAGCCTCTCGAAAAGATTCCCCTTCTGACGGCGAGCCATTATTGGGCGTCAGTCTCGTACTCCTCCACGAACGCGTATTCAACTAAATACAGTTCTACAGCATTCGAATTTGAGCGCAGTTTGTGGGCCTTTCGTCCTGGCGACAGGGATTCATTGCCACATCTAAAAATGAAGAACTAAAAAAATCTTTTTTCTGGGTGTAAATGCTGCGGAAACTTTAGTGGTACGACTAAGGCTAGCATGGGTAAAAAGTACCGAGGCTGCGAGCTTAAAATCTGATCAAGAATCACTGTCACAGGAATTATAATACCCACAATAAACGCAAAGCAGATTATATGTAGGTTGCAACACTCGTACGCGTCGGAGATAAGGCCGAATCAAGTGGGGTACCTCGCTGAAGAACAAGCATTCATTGAAATTCGATCGCTTTTTCCGCGATATTCGTTTGCTCCTAGACGAGCAGCGCCCGAAGCAAGTCTGTTCTTCCTCGCTGTTCCGAAAGGAACAGGTTTCCTTTAGTGTAATCTCCTTTGTTTCTCCTTTATTTTTGGCAGTCTCCGCTCGACACCGTAATCACGTGTGCGCAGACTACGTCTACGGGGATTTTCCCTTCCGTTCCTCTCTTGCCATTTGACTCACGATCTTAACACACTGGAACTTCTTTTGTAGTTATTGTTTATGATGACGTTTTATTCTTTCCTTTCTTTACGTTGTTTTCAGCTTAGCATATATACAAAAAAAAAAAGAAGCGGGGCCAGCGGACAGTTTGAGAAGCTGAGCAGTACGTCCTTTTTTTAAGGTTCCAGTTTTGTCGAAAGAAGGAAACGTAAAGAACAGTTTTCGGGCGAAGCGCACGCGATTTGGGAGCTCATTTCCATTTCAATTTCGGCCCCCGATCTAGGTACATGTTCTCGCTGCAAGGATTTTCGCTGTTTGTAGTGCGCCGCGGTAGCCTAGGCTTATCCATCGCGAATGGAGTCTCCGTTTCAGAAACGTTTTGGTTTGAATTGTTCCGGTGCGAATGTTTCAAATGGTACCAATGATATCCGGATTACTGCAATGTAAGTGAAATGAAGCTACCTTTCTTTCTTTTGTTTTTTATCTCGAACGATTTTGAGCCTTCTAACAATATTTGGCCTGCCGGCATCATTTCCATTGTATTATAGGAATGAACTGCCATTCATGTAGCAATTATGCATGCAGCGCGTGTTTGCGTATGTTTCCATGATTAATAACAGTATGATCAAGAATCATTACGTAAACTTCTCGGTTCTCACGCGTTTGATTCAAACTCGGCTTGATGAGAATAATAGGTTCTAAGGCATGCGGGTCCCATATTTACCACACCAGTATGGCCTGTTTGCAATTCCCTTTAGAGAATTCGTCGTTGTATTAGTTCTACATGAAACCGAAGAGGTAGTTCAAATTTTATTGTCAGCTTTGTATCCACGCGGTTTGTGTAAAAGAGCGAATTTCCCGAGTTGTCGCTGAATTATTCGGGTTAGCTCAACCTTATTCTTTGAAATATACATTTAAATCTGAAATTATTACACGGGAAAGACTTCTTCGGTTTTGATAAGTTTCATTTGGCATGAAAAACGAAGTACTCCGCCCTCACCTGGGCGCGTGCCTCGAATTCTGACTAACGAGCAATATTTCCAGGTCATCTTAGAAAAAAAAGACCTATAGGAAATCTATCTCTTCGAAAGGGCCCAAGGCGATGTCTGAATGTGGTGCGTGCTTGCTACACTCTTAAAAAAAGTTAGTAAAGAGTTAGTAAAAGCATGTATTTACTAGCTTCGAGCGTATTTTACTGCCTTCGCGCATCCCTTTTACTAGCCAGCAGCTAGTAAAAGGTAGTAAATTTTACCGTTACTAACCGGGAAAGCTCTCTTGGTGTTTTACTTAAGTAACTACAAAGCCACTCAAGTTGCCCAAAAACCCCCAAAAATTTAGACAAACTTTAATTTTACTGATTATGTTGGAATAAAAGTTTCGTGCACGCGTTGTCACACATACAAGCAAATAGAAGGCCACACGATGATGTGTAGAGGACATCAATTATTCTTTTAAATTTTATTGCTGCTAACCAGTACACGGTGTGTTATTCCAAAGTAGGAGCATTAATAGCATTCAAACTGCTGATAGAGTAGATGTCGGCTACGTAGAAGTCTTGATATTCTGTGTGTGCGTTTGCATGTGTGTTCTCGTTTGTGATTCATTCTTGCCTCTATGTATGTTGCTGTGATACGTACTTACCATGGTAATTAGCGGTCACTAGTTAATGCACGAGGACAATTCCACTTCGTTTTTTTTTTATCCTATAGATACTTTTGTAATAGAATCAACTTGATACGGCAATGTACACGCACATAGAAACAAAATATGCGTAAACCTCTATTTGGCCTATTGTAGTCCGCTAGAGCTAATACGGTTACTAAGTTTCTAGCGCAGTTACTAACAACTTAGAAATGGACTAGCGATTCGAGTCAGCACTATTCACTCACTAACTAGGTAGCAAATTTCACGAACTTGCATTTTACTACCTTCACTTACTAAGAGGCTAGTGTATTTTGTGACAAGTAAGCGGCTAGTATTTAGTTAGTGAATATGCCGACCTTTCTCTTTCTAAGAGTGTAGTGTCGGCACTTCAGCGTTCACACAGCAATAAACAGTTTTAGTGGACGTTAATCTTTCCACCGTCGAACTAAAAGTGTATACGCTGGCATCATGTGATTCCCACTTCACCTTCTGGAATGGGTTTTAAGAGCATAGAAAAGGTTCACCGGCTCAAGCAAACACGCAGACAAACAAGATGAACGAGGAAAGAGGTTGAAACGTGAACACTTAGTTGACATAAAATTCACAAGAGCCTATTTTCTGCGGTACCACAGTGTTTGCGATATAGTATTCACTTACAGTTCATTTTTACTCACACGTACACACCACACAATACAATATATGCAAAGTTTAAATCATGCTGAAACATGTCATAAACTGCGACATGGACTACTCTAATAATTATCCACAGTCCACCTTGGTGGTACAGTGCTTACGGTGCTCGGCTGCTGACCCGAAAGTCGCAGGTTCGATCCCTGCCGCGGCGGTCGCATTTCGATGGAGGCGAAATGCCAGAGTCCGGTGTACTGCGCGATGTCAGTGCACGCTAAAGAACACAAGATGGTTGGAATTTCCAGAGCTCTCCACTATGGCGTGCCCCATAATCAAATCGTGATTTTGGCATGTAAAAGCCCAGATACTTCTCTATCTCTTGCTAAATTTTTTTAAGACATCAGGTGCAGGCTATTGTAGTGCATTTGCTCAATTCTCCAATGCATTTTGTCCAGAGCGGTCAGTTTATCTCATTATTATTATATTTTCTTGTGAAGCACAAGTACTGCAGTGCCGCAAAATGTGTTCAATATATTCTGATTCCGAGAAAGACCCTTACTACCATAGTGATTTCTTCAGTCGTAAGCGACCCTTTAAATTGTTACAAAACAGTTGAATTGCTATGGAACAATACAACTGTTAGTGTTCTGACAGCGATGCCTTTCTCGTTCAGCATGTTTCCAACGTCCATACTACCAACAATTTGTTCACATCATCGTATTACAATCAGTAGCCTTACTGAACCGTTAACAAACGTTCGACCTATGTCATGTTTTCCAAAAGCGTCATTTAAGCATTTGACAGGTAGCAATTACTCGTCTTGTCAGCCATACTCATGCTTTGGAAGTCGCGAGCCAATTTCAAGTCATAAGCAGGGATATATGAACCTAAGCGGCTGGCGAAGCTCGAAAGCTATTGATCCATAGTCGATACTTTCACGAACGAGCTTTATTCTTTCGTAGATGACAGCCGAGATTGCAAACTTATGTACGTCTACTAATCTACTAATGAGGCCATGTCACTGAATAAAAACTCCTATACTGCCGCACACGGTCACGTGGTAGCACTTGTGGCCATTAGATCAATCGGGATGACGACATGAAAGAAGCGATGTAAACGCAAAAAAAGAAACATGTATGGACTTTAGCCGATCGGAATCATACAGGTTTATTCATTCAAAACGCCATGTATAATTAACTGTGGATATCTCAAGCACACCGTCGTCCCAAATCGATTGCACAGTATCCGCTCGTGATCATATATCACCGTGCACACATAAACAACTTGATACTATAAAGGCGTTTATTGACGGCACTAGTCGACGAAGCACAACGGCGACAGTCAAGACAGCGCGGACTCTGAGCGCGAGGAGCGTGCTGTCAGTGAAGAGCCGAAGGTTGTCAGCTAAGGTTGTCAGCTATGGTGGAAACAAACACGTCAGCGGGTGATGAACCAGACATCGAAACAGCACTGAGCGTACTGGAACTGCGGCCGTGCGTGTCATCGGGTTCGTCCATAACTTGTGCGTCTTCGAGGGGTTCCACGCTGCCGAGACATTCCCCTCGCACCGACGTAATACTGTACGGGGAGGGGTTGATTACAAAAATAGAGGTGCTTCCCTGAGTGATTTGAACGGTGGCGAGAGGCACCAGCAAGCCTTTCCTCGTGCAAATACGGTCATATGGCGAGAGGAGTGCAACGGTGTCGGATAGACTGGCGCAGTAGACGGACACCGCCGTTGACGAGTTTGTAGGCAATTTGATGTCGTCTTTGACGAGTATCTTGCTCGCAGCCGATGGACTGTCTTCCGGCGTCAAATTAGAGAATGGTGACAGCTCTATTTCGGCTGGTGCGCAATGAATGACGGCGTCGTGGCGGGAGAGAAAATCCCATCCGAGGATGACGTCGTGAGAGCAGGCAGGAATTATGATCAGTTCGACGGCGTACATAGCGTCCTTAATCATGACGCGGGCTGTGCACACCGCTGTAGGGTGAATACGTTGGGTGCTGGCTGTACGGAGGGACAGCCCGGGAAGTGGCGTCGTCACTT
>NC_051177.1:39253774-39363774 GCF_013339695.2 Rhipicephalus sanguineus
CCATCACAAAGAGCTGCAGAGGGCGGTGAGGAAGGAAACTACAGGCGGGGAGAAAAACCGGGCGGCTTACGTTTAAATGTCCGCCAAGGAGCTGCAGAAGGTGGTGGGGAAGGCAGCTACAAACGAAAAAAAAAGGTACTCGGGCGGCGTACGTTTAAAATTCCGCCTGCCTACTTTAAGTGATATTGAAAGGGTTGCCTGACAAGCAAGCTCCTGCTTAATGCAGCTCTTTGTGATGGCTGCACTCGCCTCTCGCTTGGTTGTACCCCCCCCCTCCCCAATTTTTTTTCTTCTTTCTTTGCAGCTACCTTTAACTCTGACATGGCAGACCCGAACGTGTTTGCAAACTCTCTTGAAATGTGGCAAGGGCTACACTCCTCTGCTTTCGAGTTTCTCTCTTTCCAGGCAGAAATTACCACCAGCAACAGACGCGCCACCGTGGACATGACGTCATCACTAACCCCTTAAAACTAACACGCCAGGGATGACAAGGCGCCTTTGACAAAGATAGGTCCCCTATCGAAACGTCGGCCAGCCTGATCTGAGGCACTTTCTCCTGTTTTGAACACTGTCGAATAAAAACACCCATGAGACTCTTTTCGGCATGATTGAGAAGGGCAGAGCAGGAGCAGGTAGCCAGATCGCTAAAAGACCAGAAGGGAGGGACTCCTCGTATTGGCCGGGTCGAATCGCGTAGAGCCAATTTCTTCCCTGGCAGTGAACCACTGGCGTAGCCAGGCGGGAGGGGGAGGGGGGTTCAAACCGCTCCCCTAAGCTTTTCAGTTTTGCATGTGTATATATACGCGCACACATACAAACGCACACACGAACATGCATAAAGTATGACTGAACCCCCCGCCCCTCCTCCGAAAGAAATTTCTGGCTACGCTACTGCAGTGAGCACCTTACAAAGTAAATTACAAACAAAACAAAAGCCCGTGCACAACACATTTATTTTTTTCTTTTTTGCTCTTCACGCCAACCGCTCGCGTCATGTCAGTGCGGCGGCGAATGCTCGCCGGCGTGTCCCACTTCATTGCTGCCAGCGGTTGTTTTCCAGAAGTTGGCTGAACTAGATGACTGGGTTGAACCCCAAACAGTTCCGAAAAGTCAATGTTGCCTGGTAACATGAATAACGGTCTCAAACTGCACTGGAAAGCGAAACTTGAGGCTAAACAGTGTTCCAATAAGTTTCCAATTTTGAAAATTGGCATTTATAGGCATTTGTAAGCATTTAGGCACAAAAGCCAAAAATAGGCGTTTATAGGCACTATAAAAACGCTACAAAAACCCTTCTTAACCTCTAATTTATGCTCATATATCAAAGTGGCGCAATAGGAACGCAAGCAACAAAATAGACATTTGAGTAAAATCCGGTCTCTACTGATGATTTTGCTGTCCTAATGGAATGAATTTTGTAAAAGTACATTACGGAGCTTACAGTGATTGGGATTGATTGATTGATTGATTGATTGATTGATTGATTGATTGATTGATTGATTGATTGATTGATTGATTGATTGATTGATTGATTGAGTGAGTGAGTGAGTGAGTGAGTGAGTGAGTGAGTGAGTGAGTGAGTGAGTGAGTGAGTGAGTGAGTGAGTGAGTGAGTGAGTGAGTGAGTGAGTGAGTGAGTGAGTGAGTGAGTGAGTGAGTGAGTGAGTGAGTGAGTGAGTACAGTATTGAGCCCTATTCAGGCTACCACATCTGAAACTAGCGATCTAACGAACCCTACAATAACTCAGTGCCTGCATTTGTTTAATAATTTAATACTTTCACTGGGCGAACGAAAATGTAGCAGGCGCATTTCTTGCCTCGGCGGTCAGTCACACCACTTTATTCGTATTATATGTGGCAAGAACTAAAACAATATACTAGAATGTTATTATCGCCAAGTCTGCTTTCTCTCAAAACATCCTGCCAGCTTCGTGAAATGGAAAGCTTTGTGAGTGGAGATGAACGCCACTAAAAGAATCACTGCTCTCTTAACACACGGAATCTGCTCTCACTTTTATTTGTCCTTTTTTTTCGTAGGGTAGAGTTGGGGGTTCTTGCTATTTTCTTTATCTTTTCCTTGTCATCTTACTTTATATTTCAAAGCAACCAATCAATGGGTAAAGCTTTGTACTTCCGATAACAGTAATGCGCTGGGCGAAGAAAAACTAAAAAAGGAGGAAACAAAAAATGGAGAAGGCAGGAAGGTTAACAAGAAACACTTCTAGTTGGCTGCCCTCAGAGGCGTAGCCAGAAATTTTTTTCGGGGGGGGGGGGGGGTTCAACCATACTTTATGTATGTTCGTGCGTGCGTTTGTATGTGTGCGTGTATATATACGCAAGCAAAACTGAAAAATATCGGTGGGGGTTTGAACCCCCCCAACCCCACCCTTGGCTACGCCCCTGGCTGCCCTACACAAGGGGATCGGGCAAGGGGAATAGAAAGACGAGAAATAGAGAGGAGGGAAGAGAGAGAAGAGATGCAGTGAATTCAAGAAAGACTAACAGACAAGAAAAAGTGTAAGCGGGCCGTCCAAAGCTCCTTCATCACGTGCCAGAGCTGTTTACACTATACAGCAGAACGAAAACGAAGCCTCCGTTTAACTCTCCGCAAGGCAATAACCGAAGATGCGCACGAGCGGGTCGCGTTTATGTGCTTAGCGCAGCAACATCGGGCATCGGCCCGACGTTTGTGCGCGGCTCCACGCACATCGAACGCGTCATCGTTCTTGCGAACTCAGCAACGGGATCATAACGCGTCTCCGCTACTGGTGCAAGAGGCTCGCCAGAACGGAAACGTTGTCTCCGGTACCGAGATGCATGCATAAGGTGCGCGTACGCATGCGCGCCTTCCTGCATGCTTCATCTTACGCGTCGAGGCGGGCAGCACTATTCAGCCGTCGCTCTCCTATCCGGTGACTCGCTCCAGCCTCCGTTTTGCATCGCCTCATTGCAACTTCCTCTTACCGGAACCGTTCGCCCATGGACAGAAAGTTTCTAACTAAGCCTCGCGATGCGCGGCTAATAAAAAAAAAGTCTGTTCCAGACGTATTGGCAATTGTTTTCCCGTAACACCTTCCCCGTAACGTCAGGCACCTTGAATTAGAGTTACCTTGCGCCAAGTTGTTCTGATCCTCGCAATGTATTTATTAGAGACTTTGTTGCTTTAAGAAAGTAATGGTTGGGTCAGCACCAGTTGCGATGGCATCAACAGCAGTGGCGTCCCATTCATCAGCCTCTCGCAGGTTTGGCTGGTTAATAGACGGAGCAAGAAAGAAAGAAAGAAAGAAAGAAAGAAAGAAAGAAAGAAAGAAAGAAAGAAAGAAAGAAAGAAAGAAAGAAAGAAAGAAAGAAAGAAAGAAAGAAAGAAAGAAAGAAAGAAAGAAAGAAAGAAAGAAAGAAAGAAACTTTACAGAGTACTTCGCTGTTTTTGCTAGTCCGCAAAATAAACCTCATTTCAACGTGCGCACTAAATCCACGCTACGAAGAACTTTTGACTAAGGGTGTGCGAATATTCGAAAATTTCGAATAACGAATCTAATAGTGCATATTAGAAATGCCTAATATTTTTCGAATAGTTTTCGAATAATCAGCAACGACGAAAAATGCTCGAAAGAATGAGACGTGGGAACAGAGAGGGGTAATTTTTCTTGTTTTCATGAGCGAATTACCCAGATTCTTTCAGCCTGTGTATACTTACGGCACTATCAATGCCACATTGATCCCATTATGAAAGCGTTTTGCTTAAGACTCCAGTGTCGCCGACGGAACAGTGTCAGCAATCAACTACCTTCACTGTGACATTCACGATGATGTTAACTCATGAAAACTGCTTAATATTTGCGTACCAGTTTTACTTAAGAAGAAGAGAAAGAGCAGAGGAAGGCAGGGAGGTTAACCAGAAGTTTGCATCCGGTATGCTACACTGCACTGGGGTTGGGGAATAGGGGGTTGAAAGCGAGAGAGAGAAAATAAATAATAAGAAAAAACAAAACAAAAAAAAAAAACAATCACAACCACACACACACAAGAGCGTTCCGCTCAGAGGCGCTCTGACAGGCCAGTGGATCGCAGGAAGGCGAGTAGTGCTTGTAAAGCCTTCTTCTGCGACGTTATGTCCGGACGATGGCGTAAAAGCCTTTCTTCTGATAGAGGCTGGTCGTCTATCTTGTTGAGAGCATGGCAAAGAGATTGTCTCTGTGTTCTATACTTCGGACAGTCACACAGAACATGCCGAATCGTTTCTTCGTCGCCGCAGTGTTCACAGGCGGTGGAGTCGGCCATCCCTATGCGAAATGCATACGCATGGGTAAACGCGACGCCCAGCCATAATCTACAGAGAACGGTGGCGTCACCTCGGCGAAGTCTTGATGGCAGTCGAAGGCTTAACGTTGGATCAAGGTGTGTAGTCGTGCATGCATGAAATGTGGCTCATTCCAATTTGACATGGTGCATTGGCGAGCGAGCATGCGGAGCTTCCGAGCAGCGTCTGTCCTAGAAAGAGGTATCGACAGGTCGCGGTCCTCTGTATGGGCTGAACGGGCAGCTTGATCGGCCCGTTCATTGCCGATAATCCCACAGTGACTTGGTAGCCATTGAAATGTAATGCAGTGTCCTTTCTCGGTGAGGTGGTGGAACATCTCGGCAGTCTCAAATACCAATTGTTCGTGCGGACCGCGGCGTAAAGTCGACAGTAGAGACTGCAGTGCCGCCTTGGAGTCGCAGAAAATCGTCCACCTTTTTCTCATTTGGTCGTTAATGAAAAGCAGCGCGGCGCGAAGCGCTGTGAGCTCTGCTGCCGTCGATGTTGTTGGGTGAGCCGTCCTGAACTTGATAGTTGTGGCGATCGTTGGAATCACGACCGCCGCTGTTGAACTGCTCGGTAGGACGGAGCCGTCAGTGTAGACGTGAGTCGAGTCGTGATACTTCTCGTACAATAGAAGTAAAGCGAGCTGTTTAAGAGCTGGTGCTGACAGATCTTGTTTTTTCTGGACGCCTGGTATTGTCAGGTTGATGACTGGTTGTTTCAGGCACCATGGAGGAACCGAAGGTCTCGCCGCCGGTGTGAAGCCAGTCGGTAGAGAGTCGCCGTGTGCGGTTACTGTTCGGCAAAAGGAGGTGCGTGGTCTGTCCGCTGGTAGAGAGGCTAGGTGGTGGTGTGGTGTCCGGGCAAGATACCTTATGTGGGTCCTCAGTGCTTCAACCTCAATGTGAGTCTTTATGAGGTGGTCCTTGGCGATGGCTATGGTCGCCGCTGTTGAAGCACTTTGAGGCAGGCCTAAACAAATCCGGAGGGTCTGGGCCTGAACACTCTGTAGCATGCGTCGACTTGTCTTGTTTGCGTTAGTTAATGCAGGCAAACTGTATCGCAGGAAACCGAGAAACAGCACCCTGTACAGTTGTAACATAGCACTGGGCGACATTCCCCAAGTCTTTCCAGCGAAAAACTTGAAGAGGTGTTGACAAAGTACCACCTTAAATACTGTAGTGACTGCTATATTCCAGCCTACAGTTACAAAATATTTCGAAAGTTCTAGATGCTGCTCAGCTTAAGTAATCGTAATGTTCTTTTGCTAAAGCTTGTGAATATTTAAAATGTTGCGGAATTCTTTGGCTGTTTTGAAAATTGTTGCCTTACTATTCGAAAACTATTCGAATATTATTCGATTCGTATTCGATTCGGTGCCATATCACTACTCGATTCGGTCTAAAATTCACTATTTCCACCCCCCTACTTTGGACCATAGAGCCCGTATTAACCAATAAAGCGGATTATAGTGTTTTGTTCGTCGCTATGCTTGGCCACGTGAATGGTGAGGTAAATAGATAAGAACAAAAACGAAATAGGGGTAAGAAGCAAAGAAATAGAGGAGGACGGAAGTGAATCAGAAAAGGAGGAACGCGGAACATTGATAAGGAAGGAAGAAATAAAAGTAAAGAAGGAAGGAAGGAAGGAAGGAAGGAAGGAAGGAAGGAAGGAAGGAAGGAAGGAAGTAAGGAAGGAGCCATATCATTATCAAGACTTGCTTACTGCATGGTGCCCATATAGGCTGGGAAAGGAATGAGTAGCAGAGAGGTTAGAGAGAGATAGGCAGTATTGCCGGCAGTTCGCGTGCACTTGATGTATACATTACGCCGAAGCGCTTAGACACTGCACCGACATACATTTACCTCACTGACATCACTGAGTGTACGGGGTTATCACGTGGTTTAATAAACCCCTCTGCGTGCGCACGTTGATCAAAGTGTTGTCGACATCATTTTTCCCTTGATTGCCGCGATGAATCCACTCCAGTTTTCTGCTTTTACAGCGTCTACAGGACACCGTTGGTTGGAGTCAGTTTTCACCCGCAGAACTGCCGACTGGTTGGCAGACGCGTCTACTCCCCGTCGTTGAAAGAAGATGACGGCTATACGGTAAAAGATACCGCAAGCGTGGCGATTAAGCATGGCGAAACTATATACGAAGCGCTGCGAGTGACGACGCTTTCGTGGTGCCAAGTGAAGTTGTTCGACAAGGGAAAGCAGTGCAACAAATGCACAGACAAACGCCACGGCAGTGACATGCTGGTACTCAAAAAAAAAAAAAAAAGAAAGAAACTCACAGGGTCCCTTATGCATTCACCTAAGACGACTCGAAGGCAAAAGCCATCTTTTTTTTCTGATGTATTGATCCTGCCCCGCCACCCTCCGAAAGTTTTTGGCACCTAGCGTGGTTTTGCATTGCCTCCAGGATCGGAGGCACCTCACCTGGTTTTGCACTGCCTCCGTGATCTGCCCACTTTTGACCAAGCTACGATGTCATGCGATGATGGCATCATGTGACGTCACGTCAAAATTTGTGACGTCATGGTGGCGTCATATGGTGACGTCATCACGTGATGATGGTTTCTTTGCATCACTCGTGTGCTCTCCGACGGCGCGGGACGCCGACGGTCAATTTTCGCTTTTGACCAGGCATCTAAGGCTTTCGCCTTACTAATAACAATTTCTGGGGTTTAATTGCCAAAACCACGTTATGATTACGAGACACGCCGTAGAGGAAGGCTCCGGAAATTTCGACCGCCTGGCGTTCTCTAACGATCTTCTAAATCTATGTACACAGGCCCCTTGCATTTAGCCTCCGTCGAAATGCGACTGCCGCGGCCGGAATCGAACCCGCGTATTTCGGGTCAGCAGTCGAGCACAGTAACCACTCCATCACCACCGCGGCTGTCCTGGTGCACTGGAAGAGCACGTTCGCATATCATACCTAACCTGTTTGATAATGCGTGTGCACGCGTGTGTGTGCGTTTTACTTTTTTCGTGACTCGGCTCCAAGAAAGTAGAAGAGAAGTGCTGTATCATGTACATTCACGCATATGCGCCGATTTCTTTACGCCCTCGTCATCATCCTTTATAAGCTTTCCCTTTCCCTTTAACTCCAGAGCAACAGGCTAAACACCGCTATAGTTTTGGTCGGCGGTTCCCTACCTCCCCTGTAAGTAATCTCCATCTCTCTCTCTATTTATGAACGGCGCATCCATGCAGTACACGTAGGTGCGTCCTGGAGCGCCACTCTGCTGACACGGAATGATAAAAAGGTGCGCACAAGCTCGAACACGTTGCCATGACAACTGAAAGGCATGATGAGCATGTTCGGTAGGGCCTTAATTACGGTGTCTCGCGCGCGGTGATTAATAAGCGGACATGCGCTGGTGCACTAAGCGAAGCGAATGTCGCTAAGGGGGTACGAGAAGATTTGCCAAGCAGACAATGGCTTGCACTCACGCCCAGCAGCATTATTAACAGTTATACATGTCGAATACTGAATGCATATTTCCTATGCCTAGTGATAGAATATAAGACGTACTTAAGGTCAAGAGGTCAATCAGAAAGGCGTCCGGTTCGTTGCTACTGCAATGTTACAAAAGCAATTGAGGGTTGAATAATAATAATTATTGAGGTTTTACGTCGCAATACCAAGATATGGTTATGAGAGACGATGTAGTGGAGGGTTTCGGACATTTTTACCACCTGGGCTTCTTTAACGTGCACCTAAATCTAGGCCAACGGGCCTCTAACATTTCGCCTCCATCGAAATGCAGCGGCCGCGGCCGGGATTCCATCGCACGATCTTCGAGTCAGCAGTCAAGCACCATAACCATCAGACCATGTGGAGTTAATCGTTGAACAAGAAAGAAGGTGATCAATTAAATAAATTAAAGAAGAGTCATCAATTAATTAGCACTGACAGATTCGTTCTTAGAAAATATGTAAAGTGTAGTGCACTTCCAAACCGGGCATGCAGATGAGGTCTGTGCAAAGGCTATACATAAGGGCTGAATCTTAATTTTACCAATGCTTGATATGGTGGCTCGTTGGAATACTACTTCCATCGAATTTAGTAAAAGGTCCCGAGAAGCTGGAAAAAGTTTCGCAATACGGATGAAAAAAAAAAACGCTCCAGTGAAAGGGAAGGTGTCCAAAACATGTAATCTCAATATAGCTCACCCAGCAACAAAGGAGTAATGTCTGAAGATAAATATCTTTCAAGAAGAAGAAGGAGAAGAAGAAAAAGACAGGCTGGAAGATTCCTATGTCTCGGTCCTGAGGTTGCATCTCCAGGAATTTTACTTTCTTTTTTTTTGTATCTACTGTCATTCTATAGAGGGGAAATTCAATTACCGTTCCGGTGACATTTTGGAAATGAAATTGGCCACCGTCGCTGCGATGGAATTCTATTAAGTAAGAAATGCCGCGCACATCAGATCTTTTTTTTTATTTGTCATTTCTGTTTCTTTTTCATTTATTTTTTGGTGCGAGCGTACACACTCGGAAACTGTAAAGCTATCCATTTCACACGTTTATCCTGTGTGCCAAAGTTTGCCAGGTTGCTCGAGTTATTTCTTTAACCTTTGTGCTTTAACGTGTGCTGATTTCGCAGACTGCGATCTGCTTGTCTTCCTGACGATGTGTTCGCTCCCTTCTTTTATCTTCGATATTCCCACTTCTTTCCTCGCTCGGCGTCAGTGTGGTAGACCAAATTCTGCCGCCCTGTTAACCATCTGGTTAAGATTCCTCCCTTTCGTCTCCTTGCCAGGCAATCCACAAATCGGACATATTATGAATGAAGGCGTCCTGTCGGTGGCAAAGAGTGTTTACAAATGAAGAACGGAAACTTTATTGTCAAATCAATGAGATTTGAGTCCGGCGTCTTTTTAGTGGGCCTGGGCACCCACCGCGGACGCGGTTCCGAGACCTTGTCTCGAAGCGGCTTCCTCGGCACGCTGGACGGCCCAGAGTTGTGCTGTCAGGTTCGAGCTGAGCAGTGCGGTCTTCCAGCGCGAGCGGAGGCTGGCGGTGGAACCAGTGCTGTTTACAAATGAAAAATCTCGTGAATTCGGCTTCCGATTCTGATTCATTTCTCAATCCTACACGAAGTATTATCTAGGAACAATACACACAGAGTAGCACATAAAGAAAAAGACAGCTTCAGCACTACATACTCACCACTCCCAGACATGCAGCTATCTTACGCGGTAGTAATGAGAAGCTTTATATTTTATAAGCTGTAAGCTTACACGTGGCGTAAATGCGCGCTCTACTCGGTGAACAGCGTGAGAAAACATGCACTGCTGCCGTTCCGCCAAAAGTCCTTATCTTTGATAACATTTCTTAGAATGATCCAGCGAGGAAGTTCCGTCCTTCTGGCACTATTCTTGAAGCAACGTCGCTTCTTTATGGCGGATACCGTTCACGGCAATAATAGAGAAGCTCATGCTGACCGAGAGTACCATTCAAAAGTTCACACATTCAAGTTGTCAGAAAAAGCGCTGTGTCTTAAACCTGGACAAAACGAAAAGGAAAAACACAGGATGTATCGTTTCACCAGAGGTTTTGCCCACGTTTAGAATTCCGCGCTGTTCTTCACAGCGTGACTGATTCAGATAACTGGTTCAGATGTGGATTCTTCTGCAGTTCACACCTTCTCACACCAGCATGGCTATATCACAAGCGGACCAAGTGTTCATTATCCAGAAACCAGCTCGGTGCAATACCGGTCACAATGTGGACGTCTAGCAACTTTTGTCTCATCTTTCACTTATTTGGTCCTTCCATGCAACGAGTATACAGATCCGAAAACATGAAAGTGCTGCGAATTTCAAATTGGTTCATTGCATACAAGATGAGTATTATTACCGAGCTCTTTCAAATGCAGCTGGCCAGACACGTTCGTACCTGATGAAACGGTGTCTAGCGTAACAAGCGCAGAGGAAAATTCTTGTGGAGCTCACAGTTAGCACCGACGTCCGGTATCTCGTCCTGTGATACCGACTTCCGGTATCACAGTTAGCACCGACGTCCGGTGTTCCTTCCTTTGGTTTCAAGTATTGCACAGTAATCCCACGCAAAACGTGAATTCGTGCCAAGAAGCACAGTGGACAACCAGTCGGAAGCTCACGTATACAGTTACCTCAGACCACTCAGTCAGACAACGCAACTCTCGTTGACGTATTGGCGAAACCATCAATTACTGCAGCGCACGAACCGCGCAACAGGCTAACCGTTCTGTCCAACCACTCCATCATCGCACCCTGTTCGCGCACGTGCGGGTATTTTAAGCGCACTCAGTCCACAGAATGAGCGAGCGAGCGGTCATTGCGAACACGCGTTATCCCGCGTTGTCCAGTGCCGCCCTATATAAGCTGTCCCAATATGGCGTCAACGACTCGGCCAACAAGCGGCAGGACATTACGACCGGGTGTGCCTCATTAAGCGCGCGGACAGCCACGTTACTCCCACGCGTCGTGTTATGCGCGAGAAAGCTTGAACACGGCACGTCGCTCAGATTATGAAAGAGTCACCCTCTCCCGCTTAATGCGTAGCTGTTTCTCCCAGCTACGCATTCTGCCAGGTGTAACATACGGAGAGAGAGGCGTAATCTACGGTATTGCAGTAGTATAGTCCTCGAAGATCTCGCAAAGTTCCGACAGCCTGGCATCCATGGTGTGAGCTCCTTATCACACTGTGGACACGTGGAATTGCGAAAGCTCGCCGCCTCGCGATGCACGTGTGTTCGGCGAAAGAAGCGTTTTATCTTTCCGGCTCAAGATAATGCGCAGTGGACCTTGATGTAGCGCAAGAATCCTTCGCACCAATCCAAATTTGGATCCGCACTTGTATTCACGCCGGTTTCGAAAATCATTTCGAAAATGCTAGCTCACGTTCTAAAGCTTGTTGCTCAAGCGCCAAGTGCATCTTTTTAACAGTTCTTTCTTTTTTATTTCGATGGAAGTGCTGCGCATTCCATGTTGACATTGGAGCTAGTTCCTCGTATCCTTCGCAAAACAGAGGGGGCACAGCAGTGCGTAGTGACATGAGAATAAAGGCTGGTCGCTGCGCACATAGAAGTGCGCAGGCTTCGAGCACAAAAAAAAAAAAAAACAAGCCCACGTCACTCGGGCGACGCGCTCACAAGCTGCGCAGTGCAAACAACGCCGTTGCTTTCGCAAAAGCAGCTCCATGCGTCGTTTATCCAAAGAACGGGCGCAACTACAGCGCGCGATCTGCACGCAGTGTCGTATACGCCCATCGCTTTGTTGACGCACAAGGCGTCCGCGTTAGCTGCCGGCGCACGGACGCTTGAAACGACGCCTTCTGCGGAAATTTCGGACAATGGAGTGGGCTTCCTAATCTGTGCCTGCCGACGCGTGCTAACACGATGGATGAAAAGCTTATAAATAAATAAATAAATAAATAAATAAATAAATAAATAAATAAATAAATAAATAAATAAATAAATAAATTCTATATCAAGGGCTTGCAACTGCTTACAGTGTGCTGTCATCATCCAGCTTTCAATAAAAATTCAAGCAGAAGCTTCCTAATGGGAACTGACAGATCGTACGGGAGCAATATCGGGAATTTCCTTATTTATCCAACGTATGGCAACACTCTCGGACCTTAGTCATCATTTAGCCGATGTCGCCCATCACTGACAAACATTTACCCAACAATACACACCCCCGCCACGGTGGTCTAGTGGTTATGGCGCTCGACTGCTGACCCGAAGGTCGCGGGATCGAATCCCGGCCGCGGCGGCTGCATTTTCGATGGAGGCGAAAATGTTTGAGGCCCGTGTACTTAGATTTAGGTGCACGTTAAAGAACCCCAGGTGGTCGAAATTTCCGGAGCCCTCCACTACGGCGTCTCTCATAATCATATCGTGGTTTTGGGACGTTAAACCCCAGATATTTAAAACAATACACATCATTAGCCAACAGAAGCCGATTCAACCATCATTTGGCAAACTCTAGCCGACATAGTCCATCAATCGTCCACCTGTTGCTAACACTCGCCCATATTGGCGATCGTTTGGCAAATACTAGCCTTCATTAGCCATGTCTGCTAGTATTTTTGATGAATCATTTATGCATACGCTCGCTCTAAGTATATCTGGTTTGGCATATTTACCCACCACTTACGTGAACCAAGGTGCTGCGGGCTATCCAGAACAGATCTCAGAACCATAAACCTTTACAAATTTTGTACATATGTTCCCATTCTCTGCTGCTTTAACGGCGCCTGTTTTCGTGTTTTCGTGCACACGTGTGTGCAGTGGTGCGTACACGAACGTTCGTTTCACGCGCGACTGACTGCAAGTGCGCTCGTGTGAGTCGAGAATTGTTCTTTCACCCTTTTTATCTACGGTATGTAACCTGTTATGCCAGCGTTTTCCCGGCTTACGTCAATATAACTTCAGTTAAGATCAGCGATTAAATTTATCTTTCTCTCTAGATTGCATTCAAGCGGACTTCTTCAACATCAGCGCCGGTTTCCAACACTGGTTTTGACAACGCTTTGAGCACGTTTCATTCAGCATGAAAGAAACGTTGGTTGAAGAGAATGAGCTGTTGTCGCGTTTCCCTGGACAATGTATAAGCGGCTAAGCGAAGCGCGAGGAAAGAAATATCACAAAAAACAGCTGCCGTCCCGTTATGCGCGATAGATAGCGTTGCTTATGCGTTTTGTTTTCGGTGTTTCGTCTTTCCGCGCTGCACGCATGGTCCGGGTGACCTTGATGTTACGACGATGACCTTTAGGACGCTCCATGGGCTCGGGTGAATGCTATGTGGTGGCGAGGCAAAGTAAACAAAAACGTAGGAAAAAACCTAATGCAGCTGAATTTTTAAACAGTAGCGAGTGCTATACAATGGGCCTTCTTGTTTAGGCGTGCCACGCTGAAGTGAATGCCTGGTGTGTTCTTTTGTGTTTTTTTTTTTCTCAAGGAGGAGTGGAAGAGGACGAGGGGGGGGGGGGGGAGTATACGACAGCGCCATGGAAACCACTGAGATGCTTTAGCCAGCCCGCATGCCGACGAGAACTCGCGGTTCCTCGCTGTCATTAGAGAAGGACTGCGAAAAAAAAATATTATTTAAGTGCGGGCTGTAGAGTGTGCGCTTTTTTTAAGTTCTTTTAATCTCCGTTTCACGCTCCTCATTACTAAAGCACGTCAGTTCTCATACACGAAATCGCCTCGCCGCAATGCGCGCACATTTGTTCATAAGCCCGTTATGGTAGTCAGCGAATGCTATTAGTCTGAGTAGGAGGTGCTCGGCGAAACTCGAGAAGAGGCTTATGTAGCGGGCTTTAGCGCCCCAGTGCAAGTGTGCGTCAGGTAAGAAGGGCACATCGTTTTTCTCCATGTGTTCTTTCTTTCTTTCTTTCTTTCTTTCTTTCTTTCTTTTCTTTCTTTCTTTCTTTCTTTCTTTCTTTCTTTCTTTCTTTCTTTCTTTCTTTCTTTCTTTCTTTCTTTCTTTCTTCTTTTTCTTTGTTTTCGTCTCGTAAATATGATTTTGCTTTTCAGAGCATGTACTTACTAGCGCCATGAAACAAACGAAAAATGTTCCTCGTGGAAGTGTAGCAGAACTTCTTAACTTAAATGTAATAGAGATAACTATATAGTAAACCTGAAACCGTTAAACATGGCACATAACTTCACTGTAGAAACATTTGTTCCTCTGTTATACGTATCTTACAAAAAAGACGTAATGGTCAAGATAATGTACCGCTTATATTTCCCGTCTCGTTGCGTTCTTAGTGGCCCGGGCAGAACTCCTCTCGCGTTATCGCAAGGATTGGCTTGTTGTGAGGGGCGGAGGACAAAAAAAGAGGAATCTTATTGAATATGTAGTGCCCGCTATATCAATGTACCATTGCTTATGAAGCTGAATCAAGGCGACGACCTTGGACGAACCATACATTGTTTTTCGTCCGCAATAGGACCTTTGCACTGCCTTACCAAGCGGTTACTATCAGCAGATGTTTGTGTTTCCCGGTGGTCCGTGTTGATATTGAGAGCAGATTATCGTTTGACCGAAGCAATAGATTTAACGAAGCAACGGTGGCTCTTCATTCGACTTTATTATACCGAGGATTTACTTACATAGCTAACATGCGGTTAGACCAAGGCAAGTTCATTCGGTATTTCCTTGTCGTTGTCGTCGTCGTTGTTGTTGACGTTATCGTTGCTGTTGTTGTTTGACTTTGGTTGAAATATTTGCCTTCCGTCCTGACGGCTCTCTCTTTCAGGGCTACAAGTACATCCCACTCTGATTGTTTTCATTGACCTTTTGGCACCCCTCGATATAGCCTCGAAAGAAAAACAGAAACCCTCATTGGCTGCTTAGGTCTCGCTATGTCATTATTATCATTATGGTAGTCGTTTCGTACGGGGGTCTCGATAAATGATTGATAAAACGACTGCAGAAAGCTCTGCGCGACGACTCGGCTGATGAAAGGTTATCACGCGATAGACATCGCCTCGACTTTTATGGTTCGGTTATATGGAAGCATTCGGCGGCACTTGGCGTGGCCTGATCGCAAGCCATCTTGGGTCCGCGCCCGGGGCGTCATCGTTTTGACCGTGCTCACCGGACCGAGAAGTACCATCGATCGCACGCACCTTGCCGTGCACTCGTGGGTTTTCTTTCTTTTTTTTTTTCGCGCACTATCGGGCACGGCTTGAGGGTTAACACTAATAGCACTATACATGTTCCTTGGTATCGAGCCGCAGACGCTGTAGTGTTGGAAGGGCCCGTGACATTGTTGACATTGTTCGGATTGCGTTGATCGCGCCCTAGTGCATGGTAACTAGACGGATATTTATCTTCTGGTTATGCCTGCCTTTCCCCATTACATTTATTTCTATGTATCTCTCTCTCTCTCTCTGTTCTGTTTGGCTTAAGAAGAAAAGTGTTCAATCCCCGCGAAGTTTTTAAATCACAACACCAGGCACACGAAATTCGTAACATTCACTCGTAAATTCAAGGTTTCGCGCCGCGTAGAAGTTGTAGATTAAAACTACGCCATTTTCCATCTTACTTTTCAAGGAATTAAGGGTCACGTAATTTACACGCAGTATGAACCACTCTTGTCGGAAATATTTGATGCATACCACACCCAGTGCAGGTGGCATTTTTTAAAATGTATTTAATGCAGAAAAGCGCCCGTTACGGCGTATTAGGCAGCTAGACATCAACACGAAGGGAAATCTGGGCTAGTTGGTCATAGTTCATTTTCGACCAGCTTACAGCGCAATAAAGATACGAGGACGCGGACCATCCGTGTCGTCACATCCTTGGTCTGCGTCCTCGTCTTTTTATTGTGCTGTAAGCTGATCGAAAATGAGATATTAACACGTCCCAAAAAACATCCGGACCTTCGGTGGTAAAATTCCCAGTGGATGTGACCTTTAAAAAATGGCTCGTGTTGTAGTGTCGCACAAATTGTCATGCCCAATACGCACACCTATAGTAGGAATGGACATTACGCATGTGGCGACACTGGGTTCAAAGGGATTCGCTGTATACCTTTTTCTTTTTTTGCCTTATGGAGTAGAGACCTAACAAAATCCTGCAGTGTGTTTCTCTATTCTATTTATATGCCAGCCCTTTCAGTGTGTCAGGCGTAACATGCCTCTTAACCGCAAAGAAGCTTTTTAGAAGTAGTTAACCGTTCGCAGCAGTTTATTAGTTGGAAACTTTAATGGGTTCTAAATCACAAAGCTTTTTTTTCTTTTTTTCTTTCTTTTTTTACTCGTAAGTGCTGCTTGGTAATGGTCGGTGGTATGCGCTAAAAATACGTCCAGCACGATCGGATGGCAGTTGCTTCTATGGGCAGGATTATAGGACAATTGTATTTCTTTCATGTAGAGAGGTATACGTGCCCAATTTTCTGGGGCGACGTCAAAACAAAGAAAGGAGACAAATTCTATTTTCGACTCCGCAAAAATTTTCCACTGCTTAGTAGGAAGAAATGGAAACGAAAACGGGAAAAGGCCACAAGCGTTGCTTACTTGATGTATTTAGAAGCGGACGCCCCGCACGTATGAAAAACTTCTTCGGAACGGAGAAAAACGTCAGAAACAAAACTCAATAACCGGAAATGCTCCCGCTACTCCCGTCTCGAAGCGATCGATCACAAAGAGTCGTATAATATTGTAGTGTACCGAAAGGCGGCTTTTATGCGGGTGTAAGTGGGTAGCACGATATCGTATAAGTTGCCGAAAGAAGGACGACGTGTCTTCTAGATTAACATTTTATTTCGTTTTTGCAAGATCCGAGCACGAATGATATGCTAAGCTGAAATAGCTATTTCTTTTACACTTCACGTTTCCCCGTTCTTTTTCTGCCATTCAGTTCGGGCTCGGAAACAAAAACAGCATTCTTCTTTCTCAGGGTGCTACACGCCTACTTTCGGCACTCTAGTGTGCGTTCCCTTATGATTATTTAGTTTATTTTTCGCGCCCGGTAAGTAGACCTCTCATGCTTACTGCGTGAATTGAATTCGCGAGTTACCGACTGCGATGAGACATTCAATGCGTGCCAAATATGCGGGACATTACTTTCGTGCTTCGAAAAGGCCGTCCGGAATGCCCGCATAGGACAGGTTTTGGTGCCGACCGTTGTTCTATATCAACCGCAGAAGCACGTCGAATGAATAAATTCCACCCTACCGCAAGCAGCACATTCTTGGACTCTGGAATTCTGTCCGCAAGCTACGACGGAACTCCTCTCGTTTCGGTGCAAATGTTCGCGAACTGCTGATTCCGACGCGTTCCGACTGGCGCAGAACACTCTCGCCTTCGCTCACGCATGGGAGGACCAGGTGGTGAGCTGTGACGTCACCGAAATGCGGAAGCGCTGATCTGAGCTTTCATGTGGGCAATGAGTAAACAAGGTGCCCTTCCCTTTTACGGAAGAAAATGTATGCACGAAGACCATAGATTTCGGCGGTTACCTGTCGGATGCTATTGCTTAAAGCGATGAAAAGCCTATAACAAGACAAATATCAGTGCACGTGTATTTACTGTGATTGCGCTGAGAACTGTGTCCTCCACCAGAATTATCCATGAAGTTCAGTACAGTTGAAATTTGGGCCTGTTGGTACATTATCGACGAAGAAAATAGCGCTGGTTCAACAAAGACACAAGAACACTCGTGTCGTTGTTCAACTAGCGCTATTTTTTTTCTTCGACGATTATCCATGAAAATAGCTCATCCCAAGGAAAAGGCGGAGAGTGTGTATTAAAAATAACACATAAGCAATGTCTGCAAAGCTGGCAGCTCAAGTTACGTTTATTCAAGCGAAATAAAAGAACAAAGTTGCAAACGTGCACTAAAGGTATACTCAAGGGGTTAAATCGGTACGCGGGTGGTAAAAGAGTTAAACAGTTACGTGTCAATGTGAATGACAGCGTGATCACACTCAAAACATGCAGATTCTGCGGTGAGATGCGTCAATAAGATCTCATTCTATTATACAATCATCATATGCATACTGTACGATATTCTGCCGCTAGTGAAAACGACACCCACAAGAAAGACACGAACGCGACAACATGGGCGGTGTGTGTTGTTTTCACCGGCGGCAGAATGTCATACAGTATAAGCAGTACCAACTAGACCAAGAAGAAGTTCTTCTCATCCATATGCACTTATTATACGGTCGTTGCAAGTTATACCATTGCTGTTAAATGCGCACCACTCTCTAAGCATAGTTCTAGGAACGTCGTGACACAACTGCTATCTCTATAGGTAATGCTCCAAGCAGCCCGGCCTTGGGAAGGGTAATACAGAATCCAGTAAGCCAGATGCACAGTGCCGAAACCACTGCCGGTCATCCTGTCACGCGGCTTTCTGCATCACATCGCTCCTTATTATTTCACCTGCTGGGCTCCATTGCACGTATATTCTCATCCTCTCCTCCAATGACATACCTCTTTAAATCACCGAAGGCGCTAGCGTAGCCAGGAGGTGGAGGGGGGCATAGACGTCAGCTCCCCCCCCCCCCCACGAAAATATTCAATGTTGGATGTGTACACATACACGCACACATAAAGACACACGCACGAACATACATAAACGTCGGTTGAATCCCCCCTCCCCGAAAGAATTCCTGACTACGTCCCTGACCGAAGGGAAAGTTTCGAGCTTTGTAAAGTTCTCGTATCGAAAGCTTTTAGCGAAGGCGCATACCGTGTACTGCTGCGAAGACTGGCCACTTCCACGATTTTACATTAAACTACCTGGGTGATCGGCTTGTGCTACAAAAACCGATGGTCTGGTATTGTAAGCGGTTTCAATACTGCAGCCAAAAGCGACAGTGCAATCCCTCGCAGAAGGCTATGCATTTGTCTACTGCCGCACGTAAAGCAATTGCAGGTGCTGTAAATAAGTCACGTTCGACATGTTTTGAGCACCATAAATATAAACTATCGCATTAACATGTTCGCGCTTCGTTCTGTCGGAACTCAACAGCCTTATAGAACAGAGGCAGAGTCTTTCTACAGTAACAGTGCTGGTAAAACCAAGCCTATTAGGAGACATCTGCTGCAACAGCACAAGAAATATATATAGAATAAAAAAATGGGGCACACGTGCACGTTACGTAAGAGTTGATAACCTCACCCGCGACCTTCGTTCACTAACCTCCAAGCCGGCATAAAATTCCTCGCATCAAAACGAGGAAACGGGAAAAAGAAAAGTCCGCACGTGCGAAGACCCGAAGGACACAAAGATAAAAGCCTGCGGGACCGCAATAAATAAACACACGGACTCCATCCTCGTAGCAAGGAAACCAAGTCCGGGCGCTGTCCCTTATTTGCGCTTTCTTTCTTCTAGTTGAGCGCGTTTCCCAGTATACACGTTCATTTGCCTGCGCGTTTGTGCGTGTGAATGTCTGCGTTCAGTGCGGGGTATATAGTACTGAGAGAGCGTGCGCAGTCGCATTTACATTCGGAAACGCTTCTCTCGCCCCGTCAACGACAGCTGCGTATATGCGCCGTAGAATGTGCTTCCGTTTTCGCTGGCCTTCCTTCTAACGGCGCCGGTACGTTTTCCCTCGAGCCTCTGCTCTGCTCTCTGGAGACGTGGACGAGCCCGAGGCAATTCTAGCGTATATAGAAAGTACCCTGAGGGACCGCGCCAGCTTAGCCAGGTAATTCCGCGGGGAACCCGCGGGGAATCGATGGAAGTAAAGCTTATCGAAAACTGCACGAAGGGTTTTTTCGATCCTTGTAAAGAAGAAGTGAAAAGGTAGAGGAATGCTAACGTAATGCTCGAAACTGTTTTCAAGGTCACATAACAAAGCCGTTCCAATTGAGGAAAGATAAAGGAAAGTCATTTCCACGGAACTCCCGGTTTCCTCTTCGGGCACGCTACATCGAAAGTGCTTTTAGCTTCGCTCCCGTTCGCGCCGCGCTTTGTACAACGTTTAAGCTTCAATCATTGCGTCCCCCAATCACGGCTCTCCCCCACCCTCGCTTTCCTTTTCCGTCTGTTTCGCAGTGACTCGCAGTCGAGCCTTTGGACTTCTTCATTTCGTTCTCCTATTGTCTTGCACTCCAGTGGCGTAGCCGGAAATTTTTTTTGCTGGGGTAGGGGAGGTTCAAAAATACTTTATGTATGTTCGTGCGTTCGTTTGTATGTGTGTATGTACATACACACAAAACACGCAATATTGAAAATGCTCGGGGAGGGGCATTTGAACCTCCCAACTCCCCCCCCCCCCCCCTTGGCTGCTCCAATGTTCCACTCCCTACCCTTTCTATTTCGTTTTCTTCTTGTCTCACTTCTTTCTACAGTGCTCTAGCGATGGTGTTATACAAGAAGATGTTATACATTTTGTATAGAAAGTCACGCTTTCTGCGAGCCAAAAAGCTGGTTCCACATTGTCTCCCGCGGAATACTGAAAAGACACACGTTACATTTCGTCTTTTTAGAGTTATTGGGTAATTAACTAATCAGCTTAAGTTTCCGAGTCTGTGTTTTCGCCCAGGCATGTAACTACAGAAGTAAAATAAGCCATGCACCGACAGTTCGCGGCTCCCTCTTGCCCAGCCAATCAAAAGGCAGCACATCGAGTACGCAGTTCTGAGATAACTGTTTCTTTTTTTTTTTTTTTTGCTACAGACCGTAAACTGCGACTTGCTTTCACGAAATTCTGTGCTGTCGCGAAGTGTGAAATAGATACGCGCAAAGATAATCTCTACAGCTCACAGGAGAAGTAGATTTCTTTTTTTTTTCGTTATAGTTGTCTCATCGCACGGTGCTGGAAATTCAATTAAAGCCACGAGCGCCGCTGGAAGTGCGGCTTTGCTTTTATCGTCTGACATGCCAAGGTGACGTTAGCTTATCCTCCCGAGAATAATTACGGTAAAACGTCGCTCCAACGGATAATTCTGTGTGCGTACAGCGATAAATCTTTGCTGGCAAATTGAGTTACTGGCTCCTTACTCCTGGACTAACAAAGGAGCCCGTCAGATGAAAACGAAAGAAGCGGGATTCAGTGAAGGAATGCTGCTTATGTCTCGTTTTGTGTCCGTGCTTCCTGCTGTGTTGTCTTTGGGTGCTATTTTTTTTTACTCTGTCTGCTCACTCAATCATGAAGTCCGTTTATTTGCTCATAAAAAATTTAGTTAGCTCTCAAAAAATAAAAAGAAGGCGTTTTTACAAGAACATTACGCCGGCTCGTGGGTTACAGGCTCCTGTAGATGTCCCGCTGTAGCTTGGTGTAAAACAATGTTGACTTTATAGCTGATCATCTTAAACGCTAGCCCGCTTTGCCTGATTTGAGATTTTGACCTTCAGTCAGCCCGTGATACAGGAAGAAACAAACAAATGTTTCACTGTGGGAGTAAGACGAGAAAGACTTCGAATGACAAATACGAACAGAATTTCTTGCATGCTGGTACGCTTCGTTGTACGTAGGCATTTTCAATGCCTCCCAGAATCGCTTGCGTCCATGCCCTCCGGATGTAACCAGTGTTTTCCGGCACATCTCGTGATTTTATCTTGCTTTCCATCATATGAGGAGCAGCGCATGAGACCAAGAAGCGCCAATATCTCCTTGATTATTATATCATCAAAGAAGATAATACAAAAAGTCACAGTTTCGCCTCAAGGGCGAAGCAATGAATGCGATAGCAAGAAATTGGAATCGCAGGAAGAACGGCCAGCAGCTAGAAACTTGCTGCGCGCTTCTCAGGCACAAAGGACACAGGAAAAGAAAACACACAAGGCGAGTGCGAACTAACGACTGTCACAGCTCGACACTTGCAGCGCGCTGCTCAAAACGCAAAGGAGGCACGAAAAGAACGCACAGCTTTACACAGCACGAGCGCGAACTGTCACAGTTGTTACTTCAACTAACCCCTAGTTTGGCTCTTCTGGCTAGCAAATCACTCCTTTCGCAAACGCGGCCGCTGCTGCGAGCAAAGTCATCTTCGCGGGGTATATAGCTTCAACGCAAACTTTGCGGTGAAAGCACTAGACGTACAAAACTCCCTCTAAAGAGATAATCGCGCGAGCACGGCAAAGTCATCTTCGCGTGATATATAGCTTCAACGCAAACTTTGCGGTGAAAGCACTAGACGTACAAAACTTCCTCTAAAGAGATAATCGCGCGAGCACGGCAAAGTCATCTTCGCGGGGTATATAGCTTCAACGCAAACTTTGCGGTGAAAGCACTAGACGTACAAAACTCCCTCTAAAGAGATAATCGCTCGAGCACGGTCGACCACGCCGTGTATGCCAAAGTACAAGTCGAAGGCGCACATCCTAAAACTAGACAGTTCTAAAACTAGACAGTTTTAGAATTGGCGACCCAAGAAATCTGCGAGCCGCCAGGACGCATGCGCAGAACGCGAGCCACTCTCGGATCCAAGACCCCGCGGCGCCTTCCTTTTGGCGGCAAACAAAACCGCAGAGTGCGCGATTCCTCACCCGAACCCTACACGAGAGGACTGGGAGGCGGCCCTGCTCGGCTGCTCAGACCTTCGGGCCCAACAGGCCTTGGTACAGAGAGCCAGGGCGGCGGCTTCAACCAATGGGGTCCCGGAATAGAGACTCCACCTAGTCTGTAGGAACCTCTAATGAGGTACCACACCTCTCTTTGTAAATAAATGCTTTTTACCACCACCACATCAAGAGAAGAAAATAAAGACGACGCTTGGCAGTGGTACGTGAAGCCACGGCTCGCGTTCCCTGCGGGCGTCGATTATGGTCACTAAGATAAACGTTCATTTGGTTCTAGTTGGTACATATCCTTGAGGTTAAAATTACAACGCAAACACACTTCTTTGTCCTTCTTAATTTTTTTTTATTTTTTTGTCCCTGCACCTATCTGAATATGATTTCCTGTCTTCGCGTATGTAATACACTATCATCCTTGTTACACGTTTTGGTTTAGAGATATTGTTGTGTGCGCATCTGCGGTAAGTTTGCATTGAGCTTATATATGCACTGGAGTATGAAAGTATAAAGCATTTGTTAGTCAGTGCTTGTGTCGTACGTTTCTTCTCTTCGTGGGTGTCTTGCGCGTTTGCGCTGTAATTTTAGCCTCAGGATTCTGGTCGCGGTGTAACATATATACTGTGATTCTGGTTCAGCCTTCCTGTTTCTTCCCTCGTGTAGCGTAAGTCTACAAGAACCAAAGCGTTCCCACTAGCTCGCGCCAGCACGAGCCACGGGACGCTCTTCTTTTAGGAGCCTGCTCCTTTTGCTGCGGGCTTGTCTCTGGTCCCTCCTGCCGATTCAAGGGCGGAGCACGCGCCCTTGAATCGTGCACTTGAAAAAAAAAGAAAAAGAAACTAGAGCACGCGCAATCAGCGCGTGCTCTAGTTTGATATGAGACCGCTAGAGGGTCGCGCCTTAGATAGAGCTCGCTCTTGGCGCGCTTCCTTTCTCTTTCGCCGGACATCACTGAGTGCACTTCGCTACCGCTACCGATCATGAACACCGAAGAAGCCAAGGCAGCAGCGCGGAGGGCTCGCAATGCAGCAGCAGCACGGTCTCGACGACAAGACCTTGCGGTCTTGGCTCGCGATGCCGAAGAGAGACGCCAGCGCCGACAGTAAGCACAAGCCACCACCAGCTCCGATGCGGCGGCAGCAGCAAGAGCTCGCGATGCCGAGGCTGAACGGGCTCGTCGACAAGCGGACCCGGAGGCGGCACGGGCCCGCGAGGCCGCAGCGAAGCGGGCGCAAACCCAAGCGGACCCCTAGCTGAGAACCCGCGAAGCAGAAGCCATTTTACTAAAAGGAAAACGTTCCCCCGAGCTTATGTCATCCGTAAATAAGCTCTTGAACAAAATGTATATACTGCATCAATATGTAAATTTGTGTATATAGTGCATCGATACGTAAATTATAAACATTGTGTATACAATGTGTATATACAATCACACCACAACAACTCTCGTGTCACTTCTTTATATGATGATGATTGAGCAGATGTACAGAGGATTCACGGTTTACTGGATTTAAGCTCCTTCATCATCATTCACTTCGTGGATATGCTGTGATTTTTTGCTGGGATGCTGTGATATGCTGTGATAATTTTAATTTCGCCACGTGTGGCGTCCCGTCCGTTTCACCCAAGGCCGCGTGCGTTTGTATTCTGCCGTTAGTATCCTGGAGAACGAATGAGGCATGGCGTAGTTATCTAAAGCTAGGAGCAAGGGAGGTTCGACCGGGATACGGTCGAGCGCTACGAAATTTATTTCTTCTGAATTATTTTTATTTGTGGTTTTCATTTATATATACATGCATATACACATCCGGGACATGAGGGCGACGACGAAAATCCGCTGAGAGTGTCCATATAATTGCTATCGCAATAATATATGGGGTTTTACGTGCCAGAACCATAATATGATTATAAGGCACGCCGCAGCGGAGGGCGTCGGAAGTTTTAAACATCTGGTGTTCTTAAACGTGCATCGACATCGCGCAGTACGCGGGCATCTAGCATTTCACCGCTATTGAAATGAGAAGGAGAACGTAATGCAGAGAAAACGGATAAAGAACAGTTTCAATAAGGTTCTTATATATTGAGAATGAAGGGAAAACCCTCCTCCCAAGAAAATGTAGTACCCCCCTCCCCTCTGCAAATATTGTGTGTCAATCATGTGGGCCACTGACCACAATATACAAGTACAACCCATTAGGCTAAACGGTCGTGGCCAGCAATTGGCACCACCCTCAGAAATTTCGGAAATCTCAACCAGTGGCGTAGCTTGGGGGGGGGGGGGGGGGGTCAAGGAGGTGGGATCAAGGGGGAGATCAAGGAGGTGCCCCCCCCCTCCCCCGAAAAATATTTCTGCCTACGCCACTGATCTCAACTTACACTCACGACCTCGTTGTGGCTTCAAAAACTCAGAGGGTCCCTTACGCACTGACCTAAGACGACTGGAAAGCGAAAGCCATCTTCTTTTTCTTCTCACCGGATGTATTGTTCCTGCCCCGCAAACCTCCGAGAGCTTTCTGCACCTAACGTGGTTTCACATTGCCTCCATGATGGCGTCATGATGGCGCCATATGGTGACGTCATCGCGTGATGATGATTCGTTGCATCACTCGTGTTGACGCCACCGACGCGGGACGCCGGTCAATTTTCGCGTTTGATGAGGCATCTAAGGCTTTCACCTTTAAAGTATGAAGTTGGGCTTGCTGGTGATGCACAACTGTTCGCGTAGCGCAAAAAAGATTTGACACAGGACAAGAGAAGGTACGAAGACGAGCGCTCGTCTTCGTCCCTTCTCTTGTCCTGTGACAAATCTTTTTGCGCTACGCGAACAGTTATGACCTCAATAAAGTTGTTTCCTCCTCCTCTCCCCAATAATGTTAATCTTAAGACAGAGCGAAACTCCGGAGGAGCGTGGGGAGTGTGAGGACGTGCTGAAACGGACGTGCCACGTTCACTTACCCGAAATGCCGAGGCAGAGGTCGATGCTGCTGCCGGTGCCCGACTGGTCCTGGACCACGGAGTTCTCGCGCGATCTCATCGGAAAGACCTGTACCCGTGGCGAGTTGGAGCCTGAACCAGTCGCACTGTACACACCATTCACTTTGGAATCGGCCGACGTCGTCGAGTCCACACGCACGGGCAGCAGAGAGTCTCTGCGAAAGAGCGGTATAGAGTCCCGCGTGAGAAGTGGGTGGCTCCTCCGGTGGAGTCGACACGACAAAACACTGCACATTAGTTTTCCAACTAGAAATTCGCGTTTTCTTTGTAGTTAGGTAAGTTGCCTTCATATATTTGTTATATTATATGCTATAAATTTATATTAAAATTATTATAAATATTATAAATATACATTTGTTAAAATTAAATTCGCGGTTTTTAAGCGCCAAAACAATGGTATCATGGTAGTGAAGCCCGAGAGCAATGAATGTTATAGTGCGGTACGCCGCATAGTAGGCATAAATTGGTTTCTGAAGGCGGGGAGGTGTGCACGTCTTTCTTGATTCAATGTTTTCGCCGGGCAGGTGGGCGAGTGTCATCCTATGTTCTGTATCCCATCGTAGAAAAAAATGGGGGAGGGGTGAGAGAGGGGTGCACGTGCCCAGTGTGTGACCCCCTGTCTATGCCACTGACGACGCGGCGGGTGACTTCGGATTATTTTCGACTACGTGGGGCTCTTTAATGTACACCGAAACGTAAGCACAAGGGCGTTTCTGCATTTCGCCCCCATCGAAAACGCGTCATATAGCATGACGGCGAAACACCCTAGCAGCCAAGCTACCACGACGGGTTACCTATATTTTTCAAAGGCGGACTTGAGATCCTCGGCGTTTTACCTTTAAATGGTTCTGAGATAATGTCACGTGGAAACGATGACATGCTCGCTATCACGAATTGCCACCAGCTGTTATGAAGATCCCACAGCTTTGTAAATCGTCACCCAACTGCTTGTAAGAGCGGGTCTCGAACGTTTATGATGTTCGACGTATTACTGACCGAGACGCAATAACAAACACATACATTTAAGAAAGCCGGCCCGATGACTAACAGTTATCAGGAACAAAAAGATATGAGAGTTCGGCATTTCCGCTGAATATTTAAGGAGTCCGAGTTTGTTCAAATAATCACTTTAAGTTAACAAATTTCTTATCCGACCCTTAACGACGACAATTCCAGTCAGCACATCGCCACAGGCTGCATTTCGCAACTGTCATAATTGTCTGACGTACACCTCCCGGTTTCGACGCACTTGCTGTTGCAAAATCGTTCGCGCGTCTTAGACAAATTATTTTCAAATTCTTCCCAGACGTTCTTTGCTGTGCACGTATTCGTCTTGGGACGTGGAACATAAGTTCAAGTTAATATGCTTTTGTTCGCCCACTGCGGATGCCTGGAGTGCAGTAGTGCTGTTCAAGACTTCCATACGACTATGCTTGCGCTAGTAATCACTGAATTGCGCCTGAAAGGAGCACAAGCAAGCACGTCGTGTCTGTTACGAAAAAAGCTCTTACACTAGAATTATTTGCTAGAGAAAATTCCGGCCAATCGAGAAACTGGACCTATCATTAGCGAAAATGATCGGCTAATGGAAAATGGTGCCCCCCCCCCAAAAAAAAAAAAAAAAAAAACATTGAGGCCGCTCCGCTCTAGTGGTGCCGAGCCACTAGTGTGAAGCTGGGCAGACTTCTTTGTTTCTATTCTTTCCTTCTCTCTTTCTTTCTTTCTCATTTTCCAGTATTTCCTATCTTTTTTTCTTTATTTATTTCTATTTATTTCTATTTTTCTTCCTATTTTTCCCCTTTCTTTCTCTTTCTTTCTATTTTCTCGCTTGCTTCATCTTTTATTGCATTTTTATACGTGGTTTTGTCTGCGTTACGCCAAGCGACGGCAGCATACGACAGCCCGGGCCCCTAAAGTGCTCCGCATTTTTAAAAAAAGGAGCTTTATGAATTCGGCCCCAAAAGCTTTGCGGGCGCGACCCTTCGCTTCATTTATGCTCACTGCACAATACCTACAAGCTAGCCAGAGTTCATAAATACCACTTTACATCAATTAAGTTCTTGCTGCGATCGTTTTAGCGTATAACATATATTTACAAGCGCTAGCACATTAGGTTGGCAGCGGATTATATTTGTCGTAGCGATTCTAATTTGTTTGTGCACCTTTTTACTTTGTACTTTACTTTGTAATTGCATCGTTGTCTTTTATTGATTGATTGATTGATTGATTGATTGATTGATTGATTGATTGATTGATTGATTGATTGATTGATTGATTGATTGATTGATTGATTGATTGATTGATTGATTGATTGATTGATTGATTGATCTACCTGTGCAGGGACATTCGTCCCTTGGCGAGCGTGGGTGTGGTGGCAGCGGTGGGCGTGGTAACCGGACTGGCATCCACGGTGAACGGGTCAGTGTCCAGCGTGATGACCACGGCCGGAGGCGGAAGCTGCTGCGTCTTCGGCTTCGACATGGCTCGGAATGCTGCCGCCAGATTCGAACGGGAACTTTCGTCGCCTAAACCCATCCTCTTCGAGGCCTAAACCTCAATCGACTGTCCCTGTTCACGTTACGTCCCACAACCGATGCTTTACGACTGACCTCACTGTCACCTTCCGCGGCCCATTACAAATGCCACATGACCTGTTTGGTTCGGTGGAGCTGGATACAGTGTACGATTATTACTTGGCATTAAACAATTTGTTTTCGTATACTTTACACCTGGGCACCTAGATGGCGGTCAAACTATGCTTACCTAAAATCTTCGTGGACACTCCCGAGAGCCATGTGTGACATGTGTCCTTTCCACACACTGACAATGGAAGGCTGGTAGTAAGTCATATATCTGCAAACCCTTATCGATAACTATATTTCTCGGGGTTGCGGGGCTTCTTACTGTGCCTGTTCATCCAAGATTATTCCGCCTGCTCGCAATGTGTACACTGTGTTTCGTTCTTACGAGGCTATGGATTTGATTGTGCATAGTTACCTTATTTACACAGTGAGGTACTGTGCATTCTGACGTATCTGAGCTATTAATAACAGGCTCTAATTTCTTCGTAATTCATTCACGGTCTCTCGCTTTTCCTTGCGGCGTCTAAAAACTTGATATACGCACCTAAGTTTATCCCTACCCATCTCGAACCTATTGCATCGTGTGCTCTTAGGACTTGAACGAATTGCTTAGTGTTTAGAAGTGAAGCTTAGAAATGAATTAACTTGACTGATCTTTTTTTTCGTCTTTTGAAAAGTGCGCTCAAAACGTACGGTTTAGGAGCGTAGCGCACACTGTGTAATCCCTTTCGGCCACCCGACGCACATATCAATTATTACTTGATCGTTACAGCTAATGAAATTTGAAATGGGTGCCGAATAAAATTTCCTGCTGTGTATGTTTCTCAAACAACAATCATAGCTGTACAAACCCAGAAAAATATTGTATGGGAGTTACTTATAGCTGAATGATTTTAGCTGTACGAAACTTATTCTGTTTTTCTTTTGATAAAATACGTTTATACCGAAATGTTGTCAACTTTAATAGGTACTTAATTTTCGCACGTCATTAAGATTTTGGCAAACAACTTTTCAGTGTAAAAGAAAGGTGAATGCTTTAGTGAAGACAAAAACAAAATGATGTATCGGGTCTTTCAACATAATGTCGGTGAAAAGCAATTCACAGTTCCTGCAGTGTCCAAAATAGAAACGCGCTATGAAAGACTTATTACCTTGAGCTGCTCTCCGCTACCGTATATTCTAACAGTGGATAGTTTAAAAATTATTGCATTCCTTCTTCGATTCGCGTGCACCTGTGCAAAAGGCCACTACTTAAGTCTGCCCGATGCTAAAGCCGTTTTTACGTGTGACGTAGATTATCTATGGTGAACGTGACGTTTAGTTTGGTGCGCCGTTAAATATTTTTTGTTTTACTCCTTTGTCTTCTTCAGCCTTAGGCCTATCTCGTATTTATCTGTCTAGAGCTCAGCTTCATTTAATAATCACTGCGAGGCGTGGTCGTCGACTACAATTATCGTAAATAGATTAGCGGCGTTGGCGATGAAAACGCAGTCCGTCTCTTACGGCAGATTCAGCAATTGTATTGCGGCATGAAGACACCTTCGCTCCTTTGAAATGACTCTGGTACTGAGCTCGGAATACGATGCTTGTCTTTCAGGTTAACCTGCGAAAAAAAGAAAGGTAGGGAGGAAATAGAGGCAAATCAGTTGTGAGCAGTTATTCTGTCCAATTGGTCTGTTGTAACGGTAAATTGAGTAACTCCGGAAGAAAAACGACAGGCAAAAAATATCGCGCGTGAACATTGTCTTTTCCACTAGTTGATATACTAGGTCCATGGCCATCAAAGGTCCGCCATAAAGCAACGAAAGTCCTTCGACGCTCCTTTAAGGACACTCATATTTGTGATGAGTACGGAGTTATCTGCATCGCGTTTGTGCATTGCGCTTGTGTGCGCCGAACATTTAGCGGACTCTCAGATATACAAATCTCAGATATACAAATAAACAAAAAGACTCTCAGATATACAAATAACATTAAACAAGACACACGTACCCAAAGTAGACAGGCTCAGGGTGCTTGGACTACACATACAACGAAATAGACTCAATACACGCACCATAAAAGCACTTCAGACAACTGTGGACCGTACTCTACGCCTTATAGGCAGGATATCTAATAAGCACGGCGGGCTACGAGAGGCAGAGCTCATCCGCCTAATCCAAGCCTTCGTCCTGAATAAGGTCACTTATTTTCTCCCTTATCTGTATCTTTTGAAAAGAGAAGAGAACGAAGTAAACACCCTCTTACGCAAAATCTACAAATTCGCTCTCGGAGTACCCGTTCGAACGTCCACCGACAGGCTCATGAAGACAGGCACATTCAACACCTTAAATGAACTCATTGAAGCTCACTTAACCTCACAATATACCCGTCTCTCCAACACACAAACCGGAAGATGCATACTCGAAACTCTCAGTATAAGGCCAACTCCAACCACTAAAACTAAACACACTATTCCTCACCAAATACACATGAACCTACACATCCCGCCGCTCCCTAAAAACATGCACCCTGTGCACCACGAGCAACGGCGACGACAGCGTTCAAAAACTCTTGCAAAGCGATTTTCTACTTCTAAAGAAGTGCTTTACGTCGATGCTGCCGAATACAGTACCGCTCCCTTTTTTGCCCTCTCAGTTGTCAACTCTGAAGGCCAGATAGCTACTGCTGCCTCCATTTGTGCTTCATCCTCAGAGGAGGCGGAGCAAGCGGCTATTGCTCTAGTACTTACCATTCCAAGTTATTCACTTATCATCAGTGACTCTAAAACTGCCATCTACAATTTTGGAGCGGGTAGGTTGTCCAAAACCGCCCTCTCCCTCCTCCTGGCCCATCCGCCGCTACAAGATACCGCTTTAATATGGACTCCCGCGCACGCGGGCCTTGCCGTAAAGAAGCGGCTCACGCCAGCGCCCGAGGATTTACGGTCCGGGCGCAGGCGTTAGAAGAGTCAAGCTCCGTTTCCACAACGGCTCCGTTTGCTGCGCGGGATCGCCTTCTAACATTTCACGACATCTGCAGCCACTACCGCCTCGGCCGTTTAACCTTTCCGCCGCTAATAGCTAAATCCCCGCGCAGGCGCGAAGTGCTGTGGCGACAACTGCAGACTCGCGCCTTTCCCTCTCCTCACCTTCTTCACCTCATGTACCCCTGTCTCTACCCACCCTCTTCTTGTAAATATTGCTCCGCAACGAAGGCCAATCTCAGTCATATCATGTGGGGCTGCCCTAAGCACCACCCTCCCCCGTCCCTCCGAAACATATTAAATAATGAGGAGCAGTGGGAGGCTGCCTTGCGCAGCTCGAAACCCGACGTCCAGGAGGCCATCCTGGGTTGGGCAGAGAAGGTTGCGGAGGACTACCGTGTGTAGCAACCTCCCCCTATCTATATCCCTTTGCCCCTTTCCTTTCAAAAGGAGAAATAAAGTTTTTACCTACCCTACCTAGCGGACTCTGTTAAAACGAAAAATTTTGAACTCAGTGACGGCAAGACCATATTCTTTTTTTTTCAGTTTTATTTTACTCCTAGTAAGCAAATGAAATGAGGTAGCCGTCGCCAGGAAATGGTGACAACAAATACTTCATTTATTTTGATTTCAATAAAAAGAATGTGTTATGTGTCGTGGTGTTTTACCTCTGTCCTCATTCATTTAGTGCTACTCAGTCTTCCTGTCATTAGTGAGTAGGGGAACATATGAATCGAAAGGCTGTTTTAATCGGTAAATACGATGCACTTTTTTTTTATAAATGTCACGTCAGCGTAATAGATCGCATTCACATCTGGCCCAGTCATCCACCACGCGTTATTTGCATTAAACACACATACCTGCCCCGGTGCACTACATTCCTGCTTGTATTTGTTATTTTCATTACCGCTATACATCCTCACCTTGCCACTTGACGTATATCAGGATTACTTATAAGTTATCGCAAAGTGCCCACCGTGCGGTCTCCTAGTTTATCACAACAGTAGTAGTATAGTCAGGCGCGTTATTAAAAAAAAACTGGAAAGCTGGAAAAAAACTTCCAGCTAGCTTAATAGAATCGCTGCGTCGCGCCAGACTGAATCAATCTATAATGTACAAGACGAGAAACGAACCAGCCGATTACGCGATGAATCTCGGCAACAAAAGTCCAGCTGCTGCCGTCCAGTCTCTTCATGTGTTATTCATGCCAACTGCGCCGTATGCTTCATGGTTGAGACGGTCTACCACGAGGGATCAGAGATATCGTCGCGTCTGCGAGCGCAAACTGCATTGCGTAATGGACAAAACGTTGGTTAGGGCGGATGATTGCTGCTCTGTCGAGACGAACAGGATCGACGACTACTGCGGCACGTGCTGATCTGGTTAGGTTAAGTTCGAGTAAATTATCTCGGTTTAGACGCTTAGTACACGGCCGATAGCCTGTGTATTGATTTTGTCATGTCTGCTTTGCAAGTTGAAGTATGGAGCACAATTTTAGGATGCAAAGGCAGGTTCAAGGGCATTAGTATTCGATAAGTTGGTGTTACGCTGCAGAAAACATAAGCGACTATCCAGCACAATAAAAGAGAGGAAAACGCCGATAACCATGTGTGACGTTTAATGGTCCAAGGTCTAGGTATGGCGAATGCTTTAGGAGAGAAAGGCGCTAAAGGGCTTCCTAGGCCGAACTAGAAGGCACCGTCATTCGCAGGGCGACCTTCTCAGCTCACGGTCTGAAAGCGCGAATAAGACGGACCTGCGTACTGCGGGACTACACGAACAGGTTTAGCGTGTCGTCTATGTGATGTAGATACGTATTCACTCATCACCTTATCGTCATTCATGAATATATTTTATTCCTCTGCCATCTACTGCTTAGAGTAACAGTTTCTAACTACAGGGCCTTCTTATGTACATACATCTCTTGGTATTCTTGCCGTATCATTGGCATATGATAAACCAATTATGATTCTGAATTAAGAAAGACATCGTACAAATCGAATAAGAGGACAGCATAGGAAGATGAAATGAAGAGTAAGATTACAGACAAGGATTTTAAGAAAAAGAACTTATGCGCTGAAAGAAAAAAAAACTACCGTTGATCGCAAATAAAGTGAGAGAGTCTATGTATGGAAACTTTAAAGTCTATTGAAATCTCTTTGATTCTACATAATTCCTGTATCTGCTGTTTTGAGAACTCTTGGGACACAACGTTCTCTTTCTCTTCCCTCAGGATTTTGTTAGGCTGTTCTAGACCACGGGAACCTGGCGCGCTGCAACGAAGACGAAGAAGCACTGCCCCGCTATTCGGAATCGATTGACCTCGTCCTGATCCTATGACCGTGTATGCAGTGGTGTACATGACCCTACGAAGAAGAACGTAGGGCGCATAAAACGCACCGCCGCAGGCGACGAATACGAGCGTACAAGGGCAAAACTGTCCTCCCTATATCAGTGTACGTCACAGGCCGATCAAGAGAGAACGGCGCCCTCCCTCTCTTTCCTCGTTAATCGACGCTTGCCACACTGCCTGTGTCGTGCAACCTGGATCGAAGTGCCCACCGTCTATTATTAGCCATACGCCCCCCCCCCCCCCCCCCCGTCACACACGCATGGCAGCACATCTCTCAGTATGTGTGTTTGCGTCTGTGACTTCCTCTCCCTCTGGACACAGACAAGTGGTCGCGCTTGATGTCACCTGACGTGCGTGCCTCTGTTTTCCTTTTTCGCCGCGGGAGGCACATGTGGCTTTCGCGTCGCCAGTTCGTCTCCTGACGCGATCGATAAAGACAACCCGGAGGTGTCAACGTAGAAGACGACTGTTCGACAGCGCTACAGTTCATCATCGTCGCAATTCACGCTCGATAGTCTTGTTTTTTTCCTCTGATTTCTTTACGTCACGGCCAGGATCGCTTCACTTCTGCGTGCTGTATACCGTGCTAATGACTTGAGACCGCATTAACAAAGATCTTCTTTCGTAAGACCACGCTGCCATTGACCAGCTTATGCATCTGGCTTATAGTATGCCCAACGGGAGGATAGCTTGAAATTTTCTTTTACGAAATATTTCTAACATATGAGGTTCTTGTGAATACGAGCCTTGGTCTGTGAACTTAGGTCTACATACATTTTAAAAAGTGTTTTTTTAACTGTTAGTGAGAGAAGATTCCAAAAAATTGTGGCGTTAGACCACGCTGCAAGATACTCTCGCATCGTGCGTTAGACATATTGTTAGTGAAGCCGGAGTGTTGATGGTGAAGATCACTTACAAAAGAAAATGCTTGGGAACTCATAATAAAACATGTTGTTGGGCTAGTTTGTTCGTAATGTGCAAAAGGTAACAACTCAAGGCAAGGCGAAGAAAACCTGTACCTCTTGTGTCTTCGCCTTGCGTTGCGTTATTGCCTTTTGCACTTCGGTTTTTCCACGGCTGTTTGCTAAAGGCGCCTTCGTTAATACTACGCCCAGCATAATGACTGCATGAAACTTTCTACTGCAAACAATTTTCGTGTAAGAACTTTTCTTTTGTCAGACGTGCCATGCAATGTTCTCGGTGGTTATTTGCGTTCTACGTGGAACGAAGAACGTAATAAAGGGCTCGACATGAAAACAATGCGCAACGAAGCGTTCACAAAGGAAGAAACACAAACGGAGAGTACGCTTGCTTCTCTTGTTTCCCTGCCTCCCTTTGTACAAGTTTCATTGCGCAGTTTGTACTTGAAGCTTCAGCGTCGGCTTACTCTTATATATAACTTCATGAAAACAAATGTGAAATACTTGCCGTAATAAAAGGATATTACTGGAAACAAAAGTGAATTAAAATTCGCTGTTTGTTTTGGCATCACTGATGCTATTTTCATGTGGATTTTGTGGCGCTTTCGAAATGCTGAAATAAACGTTCGGTCCGTAAAAAGTATCCACGCCCATCATCGTTTTATACCCTATAAGCCTGCCTTTACTATCTATCTATCTATCTATCTATCTATCTATCTATCTATCTATCTATCTATCTATCTATCTATCTATCTATCTATCTATCTATCTATCTATCTATCTATCTATCTATCTATCTATCTATCTATCTATCTATCTATCTATCTATCTATCTATCTATCTATCTATCTATCTATCTATCTATCTTGAGACCGTCCCCGCTACTGAACTGAGAATCCATCCTGTTCCGCACACCACGCTCAATATCACGAACAAACGTTGAGTGTCATACGCGACCGGCGCGGTACACAGCCTTGCGAGTTAAGTAAAATTCACCGTCTCCATGTACATAACTACAGTTATATTTAGGGCTGAACGCTTGCGCGAGACCGTTATTCAAATAAAAAAATAAACAAAAAACTGCTAAATGACGAAAAACAAGTCCATCACTCTTGCGGACGGTGACGCAAGTTACGAAAACCTAGGCAACGTTTCTTATTTCTTTCTTTTTTTCCGCTGCGCATTGCGTACGCCTCGTAAGAGAAATAAACATCTGTTCGAGCTGATGCCATCTCGGTCGCTCTTTCAACGTCCGTTCCACGCATCTCTACCCGTGTTATTTCTATTGCTTCTACACGATATTCCTCCGACATTTTTTTTCTTTATTTTTTTCTCTCTGATCAAAAAAAAAAAAAAAAACCATCTGCTCTCAGCAGGTTTCTCAATACTCTACTTGTTGGAAGCAGCCTCTTCTTGTCCTGAACGAGCACAATCTGGTTTTCGTTGGCAACGCTGCCAAAAATATAGAACGTCCGTATTTAAACCTTCATAAGGTGCGGTTCCTCTTCAAGAATGCATACCTGAGGCAGTGCGTCCAAAATATATTGCCTCTTGCGAAATCTAGAACCTTGTCGGCGTTCCTCATTGCCGACACCACCACGGTCCGCGCTTTACTTTATCTTTTCGTTAAGGCTCTAGCGCTTGATAGAAAAAAAAAACTGCGTATCTCCGCAGTTTAAAATTGCGAAACGTCAATGCTGCATGTTAGTGCCACGAACGTCGTCTTCTTTCTCCTTTGCCTAAATTTTCTTTGTGTAGTTGTGTTTGTACTGAGGAAAACGAGTAAGGGGGGGAAAGATTATGCTTCACCAACAAGCCCACGCGTTCACTGTGTTAGTGTGCCGCACCCATTTTTGATAGCTTTCGAGATTCTTCGCCAATGTTTCTCTTACCATTACTCAACCCTCATCAATTTTCTGTTGGCGTTATTTTCTTCTTAAATTCCTTACCCTCGTTCTCTTCACGTGCGCGAATCTAGAAGCTGTCAGGATAAATAAAACTGTTCTGCTGATCTCGGGCAACTTTACTATATTGGTGCTGCTTATCCTGTTTAGGATACGCTACGAATTGTTCTGTCCCTTTCTGTTTTGCACATATATTTCATATTAGGTCTCCGAACCTGTAGTCGCCGCGGTTGTACAGTGCTCGACTCCCTTGGCGGTCGCATTTCGATGGAGTCGAAACGTTAGAAGCCTGTGCACTTAGGTTTAGGTGACCGTTAAAGAACTGCAGGTGGTCTAAATGTCCGAATCCCTCCAGTACAGTGTGCGTTATTATCATATCGTAATTTTGGCACATAAAAACCAAGAAATTATTATTATTATTATTATTATTATTATTATTATTATTATTATTATTATTATTATTATTATTATTATTATTATTATTATTATTATTATTATTATTATTATTATTATTAATAGGTCTCCGAACCATCTGAACTGACGTGTATGTCCTACGTGTCTAAAACCTGAGCTCAAGATATAGGTTACAGCACGTTTTACGGAGACCAGGCTTCCAGCTATACCCGCACCAGTGAATGTCAGAAATTATACTTGTATTTGGGTGTACGACAGTTCGTAGAAGATATCTATAGTCGGTTACAACTAAGAAATGCAAGCTCCGCCCACAGCCGTTGCAGTCCCACCCACAGAGCATTTGCATAGGTGCCCGATCCAATCGCATTTGCTCATTTCCGTGACGTCAGGCACCATACGCGCATTTCAGGCTGGTGGTTTTCTTACACAGACACATGTTCGCGCCGCTGGTTTTCGGTCGAAAACTCCAGCTCCCTGGCAAGTTTCAGCAAAGATTCCGGGAAACGCAATATTTTAAGTAGGGACGATGAACTTTTAATTGTTAATATGCGCAGAATTTACATAAGCAGCGAAAAAGTCCTTATGGTTACAACGGAAACAACCAATCACGACTCTTTCACAGATGAATGGCACGCGAGCCGCAGTTCTTGGGGCGGAGCTTGTGTTTATTCTTAGGTTGTGACTGTCTATAAATGTAACGAACATGTAAATATGCGACGTGCTGCGTGACGACCGCGATAAATGCGATAATCAAACGACTAAACCGACGTTATGCCGAACATTCGCCTAAACGAATTTCTCAAGCTACAAATGCGACTCGCGCAAATCGCGTCCGGGAGTGCTTTAAATGTTAACGTGATCAAGTTGAGCGGTGATGAATTCGGAAAAGAAGAAAAGGCTAGCAGAAAACGCAGTACGAGGTTCGCCAGACTATACACCTTTCGAAAACAATGCACATCAAAAATACGTCGACGTCGTTTCGAAACGCGAACAAGATTGAGAAACATCGTAATGCGTAGTGATTCGAGATAACGAAAAAAACGTGATTAACATAAGTATACTACGTAGGCTGAACGAAGCCTAAAGAGTAACTCCACTCAAAAGCACTAAACCTATAAGCCCACTTGGGAAATAGTTTTTGTGTTATTGTTATCAATCTTGAAATCGCTTATTAAACAATCACCATCCAAGTACTTCGTACAGATGGTTAACGAGCGAAGCTGAAAAGTGCGGCCCCGGCGTTTACCACGAGCTGGGATTCATCGAAAAGAATTCTGCTGTAGCTATTCATTTCTCTATCACCATATTTAAGAGATGCGTGCTTTAAACTCTGCATTTGTTGGCGTTAGCTTAAAGGATAGTAAGAACACCTGAATGATTTAAGGGGTAGTGGTCCATGCTGCGAAGGCTATCATCCCTAGTGATATACGCTGATGAAACCTGAAGAGAAACTAGTGCAAGCGCGGAGACCCTTCGAGGTTGCGTACGTTAGCATTGCTTCTTCGTAATAGTTTCTGCGCACTCACGGAACGCCGCATTTTTCCACCTCCTAGCCGTAGACTGGTTCCCCGTAAATTACAACGCGCATTCCTTTCTGCTTATCTCTCTAATTCGAACGAGTTATTACATAACAAAGGGAAAGCGTTACATTTGTATCGACCTCGTTTATTTTATTTTTTATTTATTTACATATACAGCCGTCTCTTTGTGAGACACATAAGTTGCTTGGAAATCCGACATAACATAGGACAAATTAGCATGCAAAGTAACGCAAAACTGCGTGAATGGGCAAGCAAATAGAAAAACATGTTATACGAGTGTGCGTGTAACAAATCAGTACTGCATCAAGAAAGGCGTGTTGAACGGTAGAAAAAAAATCACATTAATATACAAAAAACGCACATCACACTTATAGTTCATGAGACATTTGACGATGAATTTCTTCCCCAAATTGTGCGGAAGGTAACTGCCGAAGTGCGCCGTCAACACCATTCCAGAGTTCGACCGTGCATGGGAAAAATGGGAATCTAAAACTGTTTAAACGTGCACGGAACGGGACAACATTAAGGTTGCGATGGTACGTCCCCGCAGCTGCGTCCAACTAATTTCTATAACAATGAAGTACTTGTCACCTTGGTAAACATGACATGGACTTAATTTATTGGCATTTCTTCGACATCGGCGGAACACAGACACCTCAACAGGGCCGACGTTAGACACAAGCTTATTGAAAAGCAACAGACACTGGAGCCAAGGAAGGTATAGGGGACGTTGTTTTTAGCTCTTTAACTGTATCGTAGTAATTATTATATAAATGTGAAGAAAGCAAAGTGGACGAAAAGACAACGTGCCGCTGGCAAGGGCCGAACCTGCAGCATCGGACGCGCTAGCCGAAGTTCTCAGATTAGGTCCCTGCCAGCGGCAAGTTGTCTTATCGTCCCCTTTACTTTCTTCACATTTATATAATAATTACTACGATACAGTTAAAGAGCTAAAAACAACGTCCCCTACGCCTTCCTCGGCTACAGTGTCGGTTTTCACTAAGGTTTTGCGTAACAAAAAAAAAAAAAACGAGCCCTCAAATATTCTTCTTTCGTTCAAAAGGGTCTCTATATTGCTCGAAAGCCGCCTGCAATTTGCTCGTTGCTCACATAAACTCGAAACTACTGACATCCGCGCTTTATTCATACACGCTTCCTCCAATCGCATAGGAGTATCTACCGCGGGGGCAAGGGGGGCGCTAGCCTCCCACTGAGAAATATTAGGGAGGCGAAGCCCCTCCACTTTCGACAGTGGTTAATGTCGGCTGCAGAGTGGGAAACTAACAAGTCAGTCAAAGTTTTGCTTGAATTTTACTTGAAAGCAGCAATAACGTAATTATGTAATAAAATTTGACCTACGATTCTGCTGTGACGACTGTACTCCGTGTGTCATGACCACGCACTGTAGGCTACCTGAGGTGTGGGCTGCCTATTCCACGCTTGCGCGCCTTGCGCTCGGGAATTGCAGATGAGGCTATCGCTCAGCAGGGGCTCTATAACATTACAGCAATCTGCCATGATTCTATTCTGTTCCGCCTGGCCTGAAATTCAAGTAATCGGCGACGCAAATATGGGCGGGAGCCAGTAAACGTTTCACAGCCCGATCAAACGCCCTCCTTTTTCAGGATATTCAGTTTCTTTCTTTGAAAATTAATAGCATCGCCACGGCTCCATATCCAAGCTGCGGTGAGTTGACGAGTGTACAGAAGTGTCCAGTATTTTAGTTGTGCCTATAGCCAGGACAGCTAAAATACATTCCCACTTTAGTCTCCGATTAGCCTGCTTCACTTGGCTGATCATATGGTAGCCTGCAGCGATCGTAGCGGCTTGTAACAAGGCAGTGGACTCGAGTAAATTGAGAAGGCCAGCTTTCTAGCTTGCCCCGTTACTTGATCTACCTCATCAGGGAGATGATCAGCGTCCACGGTTTTCTGGACTAAGAAGGCTGCCTACCTACAAAGGATTGTGTCTGTTCCTAATAATGTTCATTTCTCTCTTTACCTCTCTGTCGGCAACGATGATTTCCCAGAGAGTTGTACACGCGCTAAAACAGCTCAACGTCGTTATACTGCAACTGGAAGTATCTATTATACACATATGAATCCATCTCGCCCACTGCTATAAGCAGCCGCTGCCAATGTGATTGGCGGGCAGCCTTCTTAAATTACGTTCAGAAAGAGACACTGTCTGGCTATTCCGAAAAAAAAAGAGTTATTGTTCAGCAAAGTAATATGCTGCTTATTGTGCACACTTCATTTTAACGCCGCGAATTTTCCCAGACTTGTGACGTCGCGTAACAAGGAGGCGATTTTATAGCACATTGAAAATTTTTGATGAATAGCGAAGAACCAATGCTAAACAATAAGTCGTATTGAAAGTAGTTCATAATAATTTTTTACGCAGTCATGCGTAAGTTGTAGTTACACGGTGGATTACTTACGCGTCATTTGTTGCGTCGTTTTACGAGCAGGTGCTGTGAGCATGACCCGGAAAATTTCGACAAATCATTAACAGCTAACGACCTATACGGAAGGAAACAATGCAGGGGAGTTCAACGTTATGATCGCACATTTTTTTTTCAAGGAAAGTTTGAGCCTACACAGTTTACGTAGGCAATTTACTTGGAGGAACACCGCTTTCCTGTCCACCCCCCACCCCCCCCTCCCCCCCAAGCTGGGAAAAGTAGGAGGGCAGGGAACGACACCTGGCATATAAATTCGTAGTCATTTATAGTCTTATAACTATACACAACCAGCTCAATGTGGTTTCCTTAAGTATTAAGCGACTGAACTTGGTCTTCTTCTTAAGAAATACTTTATATTAGAGGGCTCTAACAGTACAGAAATTGACACTCGGCTTATCCTCAAGACTTCTGCGAAGTACCTTGCTTTGTCAGCCACATGTTTTGTTTATTAAGTGAACTTAAGGTGCAAGAGTCATAGCAGGTTCTTCATACTCATCGTATCTACAACGCCAAACTAAGACTGGGAAGTTTGCTGATGCAATGCTCAGACGATCACGTTAAATTTCGGTGTACTTTTTAAACTTCACGGTAATATTTCCAAAATGTTATTAAACACTGCTGTGTTGTCGCGGTATAGTGCGGCCCAGCCTGCACAATCTGTTCGTGCAGATTCTTCCTTGATTTAAAAACAAACAGTTTTGAAAAGCAAGTCATGTGATCAGCTCTATAAATATAAAAAATGACCTCAAATCTAATAATATATATATATATATATATATATATATATATATATATATATATATATATATATATATATATATATATATATATATATATATATATATATATATATATATATATTCGGCGGACAGAGTGAGCGACGCAACCCTCCAGCCCCCCACCCCACTCGCGAACGAGTTGGTACGCGCCACTGTCCACTTGATCTCATCGCAACACAACCACCGCTCGAAACCAAGCAGCCCGTGTTGATACAATGACAACTCGGTCCTTGACATATGACGCATGTATCGTGTTCCGTCGAAGATGCCGGGATGTGAGTTTTGCAATGCCTCGAAATCGCACTCGCAGGTACTAGGACGAGGAACATCGCTTCGAGAGCCCCACCTGGTTTAAGCGTGTGCTCGAGATAAAACAAACTCCGCAGCACTCGAAGTAAACTATCGCGCTTGTTTCACTGAGCGTTGAAATGAGCAACTGCCTGCACATGCTAGCGTTATCGCAATAGGGAAGCAGTGTAAAAGATAAAGATAAAAAATTGTGCCTCCACACTGGTTCCATGCACGCAATCAGGAACTACAAGGTAGAGTTGCGCACACATGTTCCGCGTTTGCCAAGGCTCCATTCGTTGGCTGCGATGAGTCTCAGCTCCTGTTATTCATTTCTTCCTTTCCTTCTTCACGTCCTGAACACGTGATCGGGGGCTTATGAGTTGCAAGGTCATGTGTAAATCGGATGACATCTTACTCTGCGCGCTCTCTACTTCGGCATCGTCCGCACTCTCTGTGAATGACTCGACAAAAGCCACACAGATAAAAGTAGAGAAAATGAGGCTAAGTTAACGAGATCATATACGCGGTTGGCTACCCTGTACTGAGCGATCGAGAAATATTTTAAAACATGTGAATAATAAGGGAATAACGAACACTACGAATACGAATTATTGTGTGGACGCTGTGCCAGAGTATGTGAACGCATAAGTGCTGCAGTGTCACGCATTTGCAACTTATTGCACAAACCGGTGTTTGTTAATTAACGCAGCAGTGGAACAGCTAACCTTTCAGAACTGTTTCCACATAAACCGAACAAAGACACCTTAGATACTGTGCGCCTTTTCAAAAGTCAAGTCGCTTTGAAGGGGCCCATTGTAAAACAACGTTAGGAAACGTTAACTACGCCAAATAACATTAACAAACGACACTAACTATAATACATATAATTGCTGGAGTTTAACGTCCGAAACCACAATATGATGGTGGAGTTCTCCGGAAATTTCGACCACCTGGAGTTCTTTGACATGAACCTAAATCTAATTACATGGGTCTCAAGTATTTTCGCTAGACCACCCTGGTGGGTCACTAACATTAACTGAACTATAGGATGGGGCGTTGATGCTTTCACGTATCTTGTGTCTTTCGAGTCTACCGTCCCAACATATGGCCATTTCTTCTGCCCAAGAGTAGCGCGGCAAACTGCTTCTAACTAGACGTCCACGTCTATTTCGAACAAGTTCCCGTCAGCTGCCGCAGAACTTGTTGATGTATAGGGGCCAATTAAAAAAACTCGAATTTTCGTCAACTAAGATTTTTTTTAGAAAACCGTATGGGTTTCCTTGTCTTTTGCTTCAAACAGGTAGACGCGAGTTTTTCCTTTCTGAGGAGTTTGTGTTAGGTCTTTGACCTTATGCTAAGAGCGCGTCCGTGGTACTTCCTGTCCATCTGTCCCAATTCAGAGTGGAAGGCTTCAGCAACCTGAAGCTCAGGTCATCTCTTTCTGCAAACAAACCTTTCTCCCTTTCTTCCTGTATTTACTATTCTGAGGGCCTAAATTACAAAAAAAAATCACTTTCGATAGAACTGTTTCCAAGGAAAAACTCGCAGCCAGAACTGAAAATGTGATTGGCGAAGGTGGATTGGCAGCGCCAAAGCTCACTTAGGAACGTATAAAGCGTTGTGAATTTGTCTGCTGGCTCTCTTTCTCTATCTAGTCCACCGCGGTGGTGTAGTGTTTACAGTGCTCGGCTGCTGACCTGAAGGTCGCGGGTTCCATCCCTGCCGCGAAATGGAGGCAAAATGCTAGAAGCGCGTGTACTGTGTTATGTCGGAGCACATTGAAGAACAGCAGATGGTCAAAATTTCCGGAGACGTCCACTACGGCGTGCCTCATAATCATATCTTGGTTTTGGCGCGTAAAATCTCAGATATCTTTATGATTCTCTCTCTTTTTTTAGGAAATAACTCTCTTTTTTAGGAAATATATTGGCAAGTCGCTTCGGCGGACGCCCGCAAGGTAAATTAATGTTCCCGAAAGGAAAAACGTAAAGTCATCTGCCCGTTTACATCACGAAGCTAGCCGCAAATTTTCACGGAGTCTTGGCAGACGGCGAATCATTCGTACTGGTACTGGCGGGATTCGATCAGCATCTTGCCCCGCGATAAGCTGGCAAAAAGAGATCGGCGATTTAGTTAAGGCGTTGTGAGATGCTACTAAACGCGCGAACGAGAAGACAAGACAACTACGCATTATCCCTGCCTTCCAAATATGCCTTTCCTACAAATGCGTGGCTTTAGTTACATGAGGTTTGAGCTCAAAGGATGAGTCAGGACATCTCGCCTAAGAACAACAAGCAATCTCTTTGTGACAGAATAGACCCCTTGCTTGACCAATTCAAACATTTCAACTTCACGCGAGTTTTGTGCACGGTATTACTACGAATTTATAAGGTTATACGGAGTTATACGCAGTCATACGACGACGCGGTTGTACGCGGCGGGTTATAAATACTTGGGATCGACAATCGTAATAGGTCAGTCGCTTTGTTGTAGGTGATATTCTCAGCCACGAAGTAGCAAACAAACAAAAATGCCACTCGGTGACATTTCTTGCGACGCACTTGCTGTCTTGACGTGCTCGGAGCATTCTCGGGAAAAAAGAAATGTCATTGTTTCCGAGCGCGCTTCAGGAGCTGCATTTGCGATGCGAGTAACCCCGTAGTTCGGATGGCGTCGTCAGAGACGCGCCTTTAGCGAGGGTGTGAACTTTGGCAACAGCGTATACATGGGCCTTGCGAAAGCACACTCCACGCCTACAACATCGGCCTCAATTCATATACGCCGGTCGCGCAGCTTTCGGCGCACACGCGGCGATGCCGTTTCCCAACTGGCGCCAGCCCGGCGCTTGCACAACGAAGCGACAGCCGGGAAAACGACAGTGCATCAGCGCGAACGCAATACGCTACGCATTGTTTTCCTCCGGCGAGAAGGGGGCATAATATGTTATTTGTCCGCGGCGTTTCGAGACCGTTGTTTCCACACTACGGCGCCGAAGTTGCATTCGCAAGCTTCGTCTCTCATATGCATACTCTTTTATAGTCGTTCTTTTTATTTCCATTTAACTTGTCCGTCTTTTTACGTTCCCACGAAGCTGAAGATTTCTTCACTGCATCGCGACGTACGCTCGTTGCTGAAGATGTTGCGTGGAACAAGCGGCGTCAAGTTTCCGGAGAAAACTGCACCCGTCCACGTTTGCGAATTAACGAGTTGATACCGCAGGGCTGCAACCCGCCGGTTGCATTATTCAGGAACGCCTCAGAATAGTTGTTCATGCATATTAAAACGTGCGCGTTGTTTAAACAACGGTTCTCAACTCGGAGGTTTAACCCGTGTGCTGTCCTTGCCCCTCTTTGTTTCATCATCCTGCTGTGTTTTATGAATAAGGGACATAAACAGCTGCGAAGTCTGAAGCTGTCGAATTTCACGCCTTAATGTGCTTGCCTAACCCCTGGCCCATTCGTACGCTCAATAATGTAAACGCTCGACCAATTCTAATTACTTGAGGCTGAATTCACCTAGCTTCACGTTCGTTAGAAGTGTTTTTCGCTTGAAGGCCGCTTTGGCAATACGTACGTCATGATTGGTCAGCTCGTGCTTTTGCAAACAGTTATAAGGTAAGAAGCACTGCAGATGCGTGTGCGCATGCACGAATACGGGTCAAGGTCCCTAATACGCCGCCAGAGCCATTAAAGTTCGCTGTCTGCATAAAACGGTGAGTGGTACGCGTGTGGGGACGCCTGAGAGCATACGGATACCCTTGACATGGCCTTCAGCACTAGGTCACACAGGCATATCATTTCTTCAGTTCAGATATACATGTTTGTGACATTGATTTTTTTCAAGTGTCTCCCAGAGAGCGAAGTTGCTTCTTTGAAATGACTTTGTATATATACATTCAATAATTCCCAATAGACACGTCTCCTTGTCGCTTATTCTTTATTGACATTGCTTACTCGTTCCGATAAACTCTGTCAGTCAGCATCTAGAAGATGCACCCGCATGAAGAGAGATTAGTCGCATGGCAAAGGAAGGCAAGTAAACCAGGCATAACCTGGTTGGTTTTCCTGCGATAGTGAAAGGGAGAGAGATGAGGAGGAGGAGGAGGAAAGGAGTAGAGACATCGCACAAAACGCGCACACAAGAAAGCGTACATCATCCAATTCCTCACAATCGCTCGGATAGGAACTGACACTTCTCAAAAAGCGCAGCAACGCTTTTAGGTCCATTACTCTTTGCTTTGAGGACACGCAGCGCCAGCAAGTGGCAAAAGCTTGATATACTCTCCCGTTCTAAGCCTTGTGGTGCGGTGATGTATTTTCCGGGCAATAAAAGTACGGGCGAGGCCTGGAGAAAAAAAATGATTCTGTGGTGACAAAAGACTAAAGCGCTCGTCCTGGCCGTTCTTTTCGTCTGTGATCGTTGCTCGATGCTGTACAGTTACTTATTCACGTTCGGTGCTGGCTTCACTGTATATAAATAACAAGGATTCCCGGAAGAAAGCACAGACAAAGACGGAAGGGAGACGACACTGTTCTTTTCAGTGCTTCTTGTTTGAATATGATTCTTGCCTCGTGCAAACAACGAGGCCCAGAGTGAAATCTACTACACGATCAGCATTTCTTCGGTTATCTAACGTACGGCTTCTGTTTGCGCGTCTTCCCAGAACCCAGCTGTCGTCATCGAAGAGTAGGCTTCTGGCCACTGGGTGCGAGCGTAAAGCGAGCGTTCGAAAATCGAACAAACACCTAACGATTCCTCACACGGGAAACGTATTGTTAAACCTGAAAAGTACATTGATTTCTTTGTACATTGAAATGGATTCCTGGAAGGAGGACTTCACCCTCTGGGAAGTCGTAAGCAAATAACTGTAGCAGATCCCACGCATTCTGGGAATCGATATCATGTGAAGCATTCAGCAAGAAACTGCCTTCGCCGCGTTGTGTTTTTTCTTTGGGCCAAGCATTACGAGGTGGGCTTACCAGGCACGTCGACTACACTGGCGCCTAAAGGGTAGCTTATGGTCGTTCCGGCGTAACATTGGCACTCACGTTAGCGCACAGACGCCAGTTTTATCCATAGGAAGTGTACGCTACGGCGCTCGATGTACGTATCCTCTTTTAAAAAGAACGAATAAAGTTCTACAAATACTGCTATTGGCATATATATTTGATCAAAAGCTTTTCTTTTGGAACACGCCTATCTGCGAGACGATGTACGAACTTTATGCTTTATGGACAGCGTGTGTATGTGAAGGCCGTTGGTGAACCAGGGCAGCGCGGTTAAGGTTTCATTGGTATTCCGGACGTTGTGGGCTATCGTCCGGGTGTCGTGCATCACCAGTCACCGAATGTGCCTCTCTCCCCTTTTCTCTACCTCCTTTCCACCTGCTCTCTTTTCCACCCCAACCCACCGCGCGCTGTGGTGGCGCGGCCATGACATTGCCACGATTGCCCATTTGTGCGAAGAGAGGCAGAACTCCACGTTACGCCGCTGCAGCCGCAGAATGCCGCTGCGGTCGATACACCGGCGAATCCGTTCCGAACGAAAATGTTGGGCCCGCGCGTTTACCGCTCATCGCGTGGATGCTTTGTTTCTGTTGCGACTAGCGGTTGAGGAGGTGAAAGCAACGAGGGGAAAGAGTTGGCGAATCGTTCATTCATCTATCCTTTATTTTTACGCGCGCGTTCCTCCGCAGCACGCTGTACTGCGTTCCGCATCTCCCGTTGAGTGCGCAGCGAACAATTGTCTTTGTTCTGTGTGGTTGACCGCGCGCAGTGGTCCAACGCAATTGACCTTGACCTTGCACGAAGTGCGTGTCCCTTTCGTACTACGATTGCCGCACGTGTCGACACCGCGGGGCAATGGCGAAAAATGCGTTTTGTTTTCGCATGCTCTTTCCGGCCCTTCGCTGCAGTTTTGTAGAGCAGATGAGCGTGACCGGAGTTTTGTGCCGGGAACTGCGGAAATTAAAGGAAACTACCAGTCGGATCACGCACGAAGCCTTTTACTGGGCGGTCGATGGGCTGTTTAAGTGGATATTTGCTTCCCTTGCAGGCTTCATTTGGTAGAGCGCGACATTCGTATGTCGAAAGATAAACTCTTCCAGCTGTCAAAACTCAGCGTTCGTGAAGCTGCATTTGGTCTGTTTTTCTAGTGTTGTAGGAGTACACTCTAAATATTTTCACGCATAGTAAGCGTGAAACACGCCCCTCGGCCTCCTAAAATTCGTTTTATGTACCACGTGACTCAAAATACGCGTTGTTTTCCTCCACCCAAGCGTGAAGCCGGTCGAGGACACGCACATTCGCTGTATTTTGCGCGTTATGCGGGATTCTACGCGTGAGAACCGGAAAACTCACGCTGAGGAAAAGTTTGCGACTCTGATCGCGCTTCTCCTCATCACGCGTATATATATCCTGATACAATCGCCAAGACAGCCGTGCGACGTCGCCGTTACTCGCCTCTAATTTGCTGCTGTGATTTGCGCCTCCTTTCATTTATTTTTGTTTTTCACGCGAATGCCTCGAAAGGTGGCGCTTGCTTCGATACATACTTTTGGCGGGAAAACGGGGTTAGAGCCGTTGGAGTCATTGACTTAGCAAGCACTTTGTGCATCGTCTCTGCCTGCCCTTCGAGCGTGTACTGTGCGGAGGGTTCGCTTTGTGGTGTTGAAAAGTGGTGAAGTCATGAATAACTTGACATCGATTGACCTGCGTGGTGTGCCGCGCGGTAGATGCAAGAACACTGAATGCGACTGCCCGGAGTTCTCTCGCGACACGGCGCCACTCACTGCGAACTCTGCTATTCCTGCCGGATGGTGTGCATACTGCGGGCACTCGCCTGCCATTCACGGCCGCTTGGAATACCTGGGTAAGCAAATATTTCGAAATGTGTTTGCTCATTATATATTTTACGACTATTTTCCCAACAGTGACGTTTCTTCCTATTGACCTCTGAACTCGACATTTGTATCAGGCCAAGTTCTCCGTGTACAGTACTGACAGACAGAAACGCGAAAATTTAGGGCTGTGTAATTCACGTACTTTCATTTTCAACATCTCCATTTCGTGTCATAGCGGCGTAATTTTGGCTCGAACACTTACATCAGAGCCAACATTAACTTTAGATGCCGGATTCGTAGCAACGTGACGTGGTTACCTTGAGTAATTGCTCATGAAAGTATTTGTAGTAAAGGAAGTGATGTCGCATTCAGTCCGAGAGTTTCTGTTTCACTCGGGTCGTGCGATCGACCGGGAAGGATGACAAGAAAGAAGGAAGGATTGTTGCTCTCGGTGCCGTGGCTGTGAGCCATTTCTCCTTCGCCGTCGGGCATCCACCGACGGTCCCCGCGTCTAGCGCTCGTTAGCTTTGGCTTGTCGGTGCCAAATTTCGTGGCCGCGTCGCAGTTCGCGGCGGTGGCCATTTTCGGGCCAGGAGGTGGAACGCCGGTAAAGGGGCCGCCTGGCACCTCGCGCGGTGAATAAACAGCGCCTGCTTCCTCCGTCCTCCGCAGAGCGCCTCGAAAATGACCAAAAATATATTGTATGCCGTAAATTCATGTAGTCGATGCGTACATTACGAAGCGTTAAAATTGTGCCATATCCTACAAAACAAGCGCGTTAAGGCCACAGTCAAATTGTGTGTTTTTGCTGCACATCAAGGCTGAAGTTCGCTTTTTTTATGTGAGTGCGCAACGCATGAGTCCATAAGTATTATTTGAAGCCGCTATTGCCAAGAGACCGCTCTGGTTACAGGCGAAATATTTATGCCGCAACCTAGCCTTTTATAGTAAGATACGATTGCGTCACCTTCAGGAATTTCAGGCTACTGGGTGAAGTCGCACTTGTGTGCAATTAATAGGGAGTTTTCGAATAGGGGCCGCAAACGTTCGGGACCCCAAAGCCTCCTGCGTGGGCTCGCTTTGGGTCAAGCAGGAGTTATAGAGTTTTCAAATAGGGTCTGCGGTGATTTGGGCACTCACCCTATTCTAGGTCACTGTGGTCTTGGCTGAGAGCCGTCGCTTCGAAGTGAGTGCCGTCATGTTTGTTTGACGCAAAGCTTTTGGGGCAGGCTTTGGGGCTCCCGCTAAATTCGCGAAATAGCGTCCCCAACGCAAAACCCGCAGCTGTTTGGGTCTCGCGCATGCGCAGCGGCCTCGACACTATTTCTTTTGGGCCCCTATTCGAAAACTCTCTAATATTTGGGTTACCGCAAGGTAGCATAAATATTTTACCGTACGGTCCACTACGTGGAGCCAGTGCCTCGGCGGTCGGTAATGCTAGCTATCGCGGCAGCAAGAATGGAGCTCTGTTGCAGTCATGCTGCGATCTTATAGCAAAATTATACGGAATTACAGAAAAGCTGTTTTTATAAGCGGCTCAGGTAAGCATACGTGTGAAAACAGTCAATTCGAGCTTGCACCTTTTACTGTAAATGCCCAAAATTGTCGCGAGTACAAAAATGAAGTGCTTCGTATGGTACTCAGCGGTGTAACTAATAGCTGATATTTTGAATGCCGTTTCTGAAATTCGCAGTAAAATGTGGTCAGTATACGATCCCCAGGTTAACGGTTTTCTTTCTAACGGATGAATATGTCTGAGATACCACGCTGAGTGCACGTGTTCACAGTCGAGTTGAGTTCTACTTCCACAAACACTATAATTGCGGAAGAGTGCTTAGCCCACCCGGCTGCCAACCGACAAGACAGCGGTTAGATTCCCACCGCGGGCACAAATATTCTTTTTTCCTGCAGCTGTTCCTCTCTATGAATGAACGGTTGCACCACAATGTTCCTTCTTTGGGGCTTACAATTGCGTCATACGGGATGTTAAACATACGGTTAACCTCTCTGCATTTAGTATCGAGAAGTAATAATAATATCTGGGGTTTAACGTCCCAAAACCACCAGATGATTATGAGAGACGCCGTAGTGGAGGGCTCCGGAAATTTCGACCACCTGGGTTTCTTTAACGTGCACCTAAAGCTAAGTACACGGGCCTCAGACATTTTCGCCTCCATCGAAAATACAGCCGCCGCGGCCGGGATTCGATCCCGCGACCTTCGGGTCAGCAGTCGAGCGCCATAACCACTACACCACCGTGGCGGGGCTAGTATCGAGAAGGACTAACGGTTCTGCCAACGCAGTTCATTTGTCAAGGGAACAACTTTTTTTTTTTTTCGTTTTCATTTTATCTCACTCTCTCTCTGTCCTCTTTCCGACCCCTATATCCCCACCCCTGTGCAGGGTAGCAAACCGGTCACTCGCGCCAGGTTAACCTCCTTGCGTTTCCTTTTCATCTATTTCTCTCTCTCTCTTTTGATTGAAAACCTCGCAAGATCTGTTGGAGTGTATGGGGTTCAGAAAGAGGCACTCGTCTTACTTCCGCAATTATATTTATCGCTGTGAAATTTATATTTGTTTATCTGTGCAGACAATAGATGAAGAAGGGTATTCTGAAAGCGGTATAGATGCACCGCGCGTGAAGGCACTTTTAAAAGCATCCTTTATCCTGAGGAGCACGTCACCAGTGGCGGTATTACCGGCTTATCTCCTAAACGAAGAACTGGTAAGACAGTCCTGTACCTTCTTATGTCCCTCTTTATTTCTTTAGATTGCTATATTTGAGAAGATTTTATTGGCGCCCAGTGTAATCTTGAGCACTCACTTTTTTTTTCATTCGTGCTCAAACAGATTGCCGGTGTACGCACTATACTTGACTTTACGACTTCAAAACTCCTTTGTACAGTTCTTGCTGACCCCCAATGCCGTTATAATTAAATCAACAAAGAGCCACGAAGTTTTGCTGATTGTGCGCTGTATTCTGTGTTTATGAAGTTTACCTCCAAGTTTTCTCTTTCAGCTTGCCTTTGAAAGTGAACTGAGATTTTTAAGCACTATCGAGGAGAATGTCAAAAGCCTCAGCGAAATTCTGCCTGCAGTGGCGACAGTGTCATCCTTAGCGTACCCATCGTACACAGAGGTGGATGCGTACCTGAGGCCAAGGCTCGCGAAGATGGACCTAATTTCAGAGGTGAGTAAAATAGTTTTTAAGGGAGTACTGACATGAATTTTAAAATTTTTCGGGTTGTTGCTCTAAATGAAAGCACGGGTGTCGAGAACCCTAAAAAGAGTGTCGTGGTGCCTGGGGATGCATTGCATATATTTTTAATACCGGTTCTTTCCACCAGCAGTTTCGGTTTCGGTTTCGAGAGGGCGGCTTCATGGTGACGTGTCAAGTCGGCCCGTGACGTCACGGGCAGACTGCAACCCACGAAATATGCACCTGCTGTCCTTTGCTATCAGTCGAACGTGGTTCATGATGAGTGAACTGTCGTCCAGTGCCTCCGACAGCGATTTCTGTGATTTAGGCTGCATGCAGAACCCAGATTTCGCAAAACAAGTGAGCTGTCTTGAAACGTCATAGGGGTCTCCATGCGGTGAAGCTGCCTTGCAGATGCTGGGAGATGAAAACTTTAAAATCAAACTTAAATATTTATACGTGTTTCCCGGATACGGTGTGGGGAGAGCGTTAACACTACATGCCAAGGAAACCAAAAACGTCCGTTTTGCTGCACTTCAAAATCGTGTCAGCACTCCTTTAAGAGCCATATTTTCAGAAGCAATCCATAACGCCATCATTCTTTTGACACTATACTCAGTTTTCAGCAGTGTATCAGAAGATTTAACGCCGCAGTCGCAATGTGAGCTTTGTTGACAAAATCATTTTCATGAATTTGTAGTTCTGTACCAAGTGAAATTGGACAACGGTCATTCCATCAGGTACCAATTTGATTTCTCCTTTTTATCTTTGCCAGGCATCACCCGCAAACATTATTGGCCCGTGCATTGTGTGGGGCGACGTGAAGGAGCTTGTATGCGGCAAAGAGCCCAGCCAAACCATGAAGCTACAGCCGAACACGTCGCTAGAAAAAGCACTGGTGCTTTGTCTGTGTGTGTACTACGTCAAGGACCTTGCGTATCCGGCTGCTTTTGGCCAGTTGCTTGGCTTCGTTCAAGCAGTCGTTAAACGTGCCGGCATCGACGAAATTCCATGGGCGCAGAAAAGGCTACGGGATTTGTTCACGAAACTACACTTCGTTTGAGTTAAGTACAGAAAAGTTTATGTGCTGCTTAAAGAGATATCCAAAATTCACCTAGCACCTATTTTACAGTTCCTGTGTGTTTTTTTTCTTGGATTGCTCTTCCATAAAAAGAAGCGTTTTTGTAAGTTATGGTCAATAAAAGTTTTACTCGAATTTAAATCCTTGTAAATATTTCGTTCTACTTAACCCCTTATCTTTGATTCAAAATGTAAAGTGTCAGAGCACTCCGCGCAAAATTCCTCAATCAAATTTCTGGACTACCGTATATATAAGTAATCGCATCGAAAGAATGCATGCACATCAGAGGCTTAATTGTAGGATTCGCCAGGTGCACCTGTGGAAGATGCTTTATGAAAGTTTGCCTTGCACTGCCTTCAATGGCGTTGGGGTTTGTGACAAGCGAAGTTTGAGACAATCCAGAACGCCTTCATTATGCTAACACTACTAAATTCTGAACGGTGTATAACGAAGATCTAACGCCGCAATCGCGATGTGAGGCTTGTCGATCCGTGACGGGAGGCCTTCCTAATGCTTAGTTAAGGTGTAAGAGAGGATTTTTACTTACTTGATGCGGGATTCTCCTGCTCTGTGTTTCTGACTCTCAGAAAGTGTTTAAAAATAAATTTGAGAGGAGATAATATTTGTTGTGCTGTATTTGTTGATGCTTGGCGGCTGTTTGGCGGTTATATATGCTGGTTGCCCGGCATTAAATAGCTAATTACAAAAATCAAGTTTCAATTTTTATATTGGGCATGGGAACATTCCATTGGTTCTGCGTAACACGAGCTTGCTAGCTGCACCGTAAATACAAACCGCACTGCCGATGTTGAGCTGTGCGTATATAGTGCCATTGGTTACAACATGGAAAGAGTAGCCAGTAAAATAATGAAAGCTTGTCTCTTATTTATACCCTACTCTCTGTACTATAAACCGAAATCCATATTTATGTTTCAGCCAGCAAGCTCATTTTACCCTCTCGCAGTGTCGCGTTCTACAGTTTGGACATGTGTAAGATGAAAAGGAAAAATTAATTTTTGTAATGCGCTAATTAATGCCGGGCATCAGTATGTATACACTTCAAGAAGCCGCCAAGCCCATACAGCACAACAAATATTATCTTCTTTCAGCTTTCTTTTTGAATGATTTCTGAGTCAGAAATGCATTTGAGGGAGCGGGAGAACGCCGCATTAAGTAAGTAAAACTCCTCTCTTACACTTTCTTTAAGCGTTAAAAAGGTTGGCAGTCACGGTTGGCAAGCGTGGTGCGCTTAGCGTGAAAGCGCACCACGTTTAGTACAAGCGTGCGAAAAATCGCCCCCACTCACGCTTTGCAAGCGTTATGCATCCCGCAAGTCACGCTTAGGAAGCGTGGTTTTTTCAGCGTGAAAGCACACCACGCATAGAATAAGCGTGCAAAAACACGCCCCCTACTCACGCTTGCTACGCGTGAAAATATTTAGAGTGTAGGGTATACTCAAGTGACTACGAAGTGAGAGCTGATCCTGCGCCGAACTGTGAGATGCTTTACAACAACGGAAATGACCTGACCAAAAACAGAATACGAAAACAACAAGGCGCACGGATCCCACGAGCTGTATATAGCAATCGGTTTAAGATAGTCTTTCACTGGTGCTAACGAAACAAGCTGTTCTTGCTTAGCAATCACCTGACGATGCATAGCTTGCGACGAAGTTGAATTGCAGCCAAAGATATAGAGAAGAACGGCAGGGAAGTTAACCGGATGCGCGGATTAGGTTTGCCAGCATTCGCGGGCGTGGGAATATGGTGGTTCAGAAGAAGACGCAGAGACGAAAAGAGATAAACAAACGGACAGGGACACGAGCGCTAGTGAGGTTGTTGGTATCCGCCGGCCTTTGTGAACGGCCCTAGTTGGAATGATAATGCAGAAAGAGGAAGTACGTGTGTGCGCTGCGTTGAGGAATACAGATGATCTATAGAACTCAACGTTCCCCAAGGGCAGTAATCCTTTAAGCAAAGAGGCGTTCTTGGACCTTGGACAAACACTGTCTCAGCAATCCATGCAACGAAAGCGCTTGTGAACTTTCCTAGAACACTCTCATGGGAATATCGTAGTTTGTGTAGCGTTGTGGTGTGTTAAGAAGACAGCGTTAAAGAGCTCGTTTCGCAGAAATTCCGGCGTCGCCGTCGGGGTCGGCGTCGTTGATTCTGAGCGAAAATTACTATTTTGCCCATGACAGAAAAATTAAGATGAAAATAAAATAAATAATAAGAAATCTTCCGATCGAGTGAGAATCAAACCCAGGCTGTCTGCCTGGCAAGCAGCTGTTACACAGAAGCGAGGTGTGCTAACCCGCACTACATAATAGACAGCGTTCACAGTTATACGAGTATAAGCCCACATGCTGGAGCGAAGCGCATAAAAGCTTCGTACTTACTCACAGGTAAACACAGTATATCCGTTGAATCAAGGCATTTTGATGCGTGCGGCCAAGTATATTTGTCGAGCACCAAGCACTAAGAAAGTGGCAAATGAACGTTCGCTTTAATTGAGTGTGAGATACCCAAACGAATTGAGTGTTTCACTCAGACTATGTATAAGTTAGAATGGTTTGCATCTGGGCTAGTTGGTGATCTTGCATGTTGAGCCAGTTGTTAGACAGCAGTGTCTTGTGTTTCTTTCCTTCGTCCGTGCGTCTGATTTCCCGCTGCATCCGCTCAACATGCAAGACTATAAGTGTCATACGTGTGTGGTATTAATTCGGTTGGTTACGCTTCTTACCTATCGTGCATAGCCCATATTCGAAGTGATCTTCAGCTGCGATTGTAGTGTACGTAACTGAATATTTCAAGGGTGAACAAAACATAGCGTGTACCTCGCCAGAATGGGGCTGCGCAGGCCCAAGAAGAAAGTAGAACAATTGCGATGTGCTTGTTGTGCTGTCTTTTTTTTTTGCTTTCTTTTCGTCAGCTTTTACAAATGGCAGCACCTCCAGCATTACGAGCGTGCACGCGTCCCCTTTTAACAGCCTTGTATGCTGCGACATATCGGATTGCCACTGACACACAGTGACTTTGGCAACAACGTCGCTTATGTCGACAGTGCAGTCTTCGTACTTGCCCAACCGAGCATTATTTCCAGCAGGACAAATACACGGGTTGTTTTGCGAGAGCAAACTCTCGCGAACACGTGTGGTTTCGCAATATACCTTGAGTGCGACCTTTTCACTCTGTTCTGGGACCGTACACAGAAAGACTTCTTACGTTAAAGTTTTCGTGAGAGAATATTTCAGCCAGTGGCGATGCGAGACGTATCGTTAGCGAAGCCGGCTGAGCAATAAGAAAATGCACGTTTTATGAATTCGGCCGCGGGCTTCCCTTTCCGTTTTATTTCATTTTTTCTCCTTTTCTTAGCTGCCGCATTTTTGTCATGTTCGTCCTTTTTGTTTGTGTTTTTTTTTTTACTGTACTCCTCTACTATGTTGTAATGTTGTACTCATCATCCAATTTCGTTCAGTTTAAATCAGGCTAGCGCTTTTTTTTGCTTTTTTTTATTGTTCCTCTGCACTCCGCTATGCGAAAACTCGCTTTAGATGGAACACTATGCAGATGACATATTTTTGGTTCATATTAAAGTGCCGGCTTCGCTTTTGTCTCTGCTAAATAATATCACTAAATTAAAAATTTATGAACAAGATAATGACAATAAAGACAACTAAGGGTACAATGACTCGGAAACATTAGCATTTAACCTATGTTCACAAAGCATCCCCCCGCAATTTCCGCCTTTGCTCTCTTCTCCTCCTTCACTTTTGTGGTTCGAGCAGGGTGAGCAGAGCGCACACACACAAGTTGCTAAGGAAGGCAGTTGCTAATAGGGTCATTCCACGCCAACTGTTCCAGTCGGGGCGCTCGAGAAAAATCAATTTCTCTCAGAAAATCTGAAAAAGTTACACACATATAGACATTAGTTATGCAGTATTTTTCCAAAATAATTTGAGCGGCAAAAAATTTTTGGGCACGTGAGCGCCATTTGAACTTCACGAAATGTTGGAAAACCAGGTACGAAAAAAAATTCGCTATAAATCGACCGTTCCAGGCATTGTTCCAAAACTTGCCTTTTTGTGTTTTTCGAGCATCGTTATTTTATTATAGGACAGTTCCTTATAGTAGCTTTATATTTTTCACTCCTTAGGGCGTAGGTAAATTTTAGTAAATTTTCGTGTTTTCGAGAATTTTTTTACGAAAGACAGTTATCCATCAAATGCAGAAATTATTTTTACAAAACTTTCCATAAAACGTACTATCTCCTAAATTTCTTTGTTTGGCCTGTGTACGGTTCATGGGCTCTAAAATAAAATCCCGAACTTGGCAAGAACGCTACATTGGCCTATGTTGAGACGTCTGTAGCACCCTAGGGTGGCCCAAGAAAAAATAAGCGGAAAAGTGCATACGAGAGATTGTCATAACAAATTTGTCCAGAGAAAGCTTAATCAAAGTAGTTTTTGTTTTATTCGAGAAAAAATATTTTGAAGTTTAGTCCCACCATTGCATTGTTTTGCTTGGGGGGTGGGGGTGGGGGGGGGGGGGGGCATACAAACCAACTGAATTTGCTGCATAAAAAATGACTTTTAAGTTCCTTTTGTTCGTACTTTATATTGCTTATTGCAGATAAACGTGATAATAAACAGAGGTAAAAATATAAAAATGTCCTTGACTTAGGTGCCAATATTCCCCGAATAATGAATCGCGTTACTTATTGCATGGGGCTCTCAGAATCAACGGACGTCACAATAAGTTAAGTCTCGACGTTCACGTAAGCTGTAAATAGGAGGCATAAGCGTGCACGCTTATGGCGGATCCATACTAAGTTCATCTATGTATTCCGCAAGGGACGACGCACGATGTGACGACACGCGTGTATTCACGCCTTCCGTACGTCTTCTCTGAGACAATAGGGACCTAATATCCCAAGCTATTTTTGACGTCTTAATTTGGGTGGTTACAGGCAGCAGATTTTTGGTTAAAGTAGGATTTGTCAGTCTGGTAAGTGCAGTTTTACAGCTGTTATGAGATCACAACAACAGACGATTTTTGTGGCGTAGTTGTACGCCGCCGCCATCACCTCCGGTGTGCGTAAGAAATGCAATTAGCAACGCGATTCGTAATGGAGAAATTGCGGTGCCTAAGCCACTGGCATTTTTATATTTTTACCTCTGTTTATTATCACATTTACATGTACTAAACAATATAAAGTACTAACAAAAGGATCTGAAAATCATGTCCATCGAATACACTCTTTTTTTATGCAGAAAATTCAGTTGGTTTGTATCGCCCCCTCAGCAAAACAATGCAATGGTGGGACTGAACTTCAAAAATTTTTTTCTCGAATAAAACAGAAACTACTTTGATTAAACTTTCTCTGGACAAATTTGTTATGACAATCTCTCGTATGCACTTTTCCGCTTATTTTTTCTTGGGCCACCCTAGCGTGCTACAGACGTCTCAACATAGGCCAATGTAGCGTTTTTGCCAAGTTCGGGATTTTATTTTAGAGCCTATGAACCGTACACAGGCAAAACAAAACATTTAGGAGATAGTACGTTTTATGGAGAGTTTTGTAAAAATAATTTTTGCATTTGATGCATAACTGTCTTTCGTAAAAAAATTCTCGAAAACACGAAAATTTACTCAATTTTACCTACGCCCTAAGGAGTAAAAAATATAAAGCTACTATAAGGAACTGTCCTATAATAAAATAACGATGTTCGAAAAACACAAAAAAGCAAGTTTTGAGAAAAATACCTGGAACGGTCGATTTATAGCGATTTTTTTTTCGTACCTGGTTTTCCAACATTTCGTGAAGTTCAAATGGCGCTCACGTGCCCAAAAATTTTTTGCCGCTCAAATTATTTTGGAAAGATACTGTAGAACTATTGTCTATATGTGTGTAATTTTCTCAGATTTTTCGAGAGAAATTGATTTTTCTCGAGCGCCCCGACTGGGACAGTTGGCGTGGAATGACACAATAATTGTGGGGGTTTTACATCCCAAAACCACGATACGATTATGAGGGACGCCATAGCGAAGGGCTCCATAAATTTCGACCACCTGGGGTTCTTTAACGTGCATTTATATATAAGTACACGGGCCTCTAGCATTTCGCCTCCATCGAAATGCGGCCACAGCAACCAGGATTCGATCCCGCGACCTTCGGTTCAGTAGTCGAGCGCCATAATCACTAGGCCATTGCGGCGGGTCGAAGGCGGGTTGCTGCCTTGACAAAGGCAACTGCACTTCTTGAAACATTGGCTCTAGCAACACCCCCTGTTCAAAGACTTTTTTCGACAGTTTAATAAACGTAGTTAAATTTGAAGTGAGTTCACATAAGATAAAGTGAAATACGTAACTAAATCCACTGTCATACGACAGCGTTTATCGCAAAGATTTATCTAACTCGTATCGACTACACCGTCGTAAAAAGATGTCCGCCCTTTAGTCCCGATCGCATTCTATGCGCAAACTCCTTCCGAGCCCTTAGCTCTTTCGTTTAGTTGTTTTGTATTCCGGTGCCTAGCTTCCGAGAAAAATGCTATCGAAGCTTGCGACACTGCTGAAGATATTGCGCGAAGGCTTCCTAGTCTAGCTTTCTTTCACTATTTTAGGCGTTTTTTTTTTCTTTTATTCTTCGCTGCGAAAAAAATAGAAAATTTAATTCGCAGTCTCGAGTATTCCGGTAAAAAGTATTTTATTTATGAACCTCCCACGCTGTCCGTTTAAGCTCAAGCAATTCTTTTTCTCCCGACTGCGAATCTTGGACTGGCTGCCCTTCCGCATTTCGCAATTCCCTCAGTTCCTGCGAAACTGGGAATCCTCAAAGCCTCTTATTCGCAACCCGACCGCCCAGTCGCATTATACATTGGAGTGGCGCGCTGAGTCTCAATCCCTTTTATTTGCTTTTCCTGCGGCAAGTAGTATTGTGCGCACAACATTGAGCCAGGCGGGGTTAAATTAAAACACAACTGGTATAGCATGTCTACGAGAGGGAACGCCAGATTCGTTTTCAAGTCACTTTAACATGAAACTTGCGCTACGAATTCGTGTATCGATAGTCACGACGTGTGTATTGTACGTCCGGTAGATTCAAGGGTAACGGAATAGCCGGCGCCACACTGGTGCGCCAAAACCCTTCTTCTGTTATTTCAATAAAAGCATTTTTTCGCACGCAAGTTCTTTTTGCCATTTACCGGCCACTTTCGCTAATACTAATGTACTACTACACCGTGATTGGCTAGAATTTGCTCTCGCGAGCAATTCAAACGTAAAAGCTTTTCTGCGAACGGACACATAAAGGCGTAATGTACATATTTACAAAGTAGCAGCAGTGACAACAATTTCCCCTCGCAACATGCGTGTTCTTTATGTGCCGAGTGTATGTACTAATCCAATGTAACCTCTGTAGAGTGCACTATTATTGATGTTTTCCTTTCGCCTAGCTCGCGTAATCCCGATCGAATAGCTCACAAAGGAGTCGTGATGGATACAACTATGCTACAACGCCTTCCCGTCCGTGCACTCTTTGTTGGGGAGTGCTTTCAACACCTTTTAATCTTCTCGCCGAAAACCCGTTTGCTTTCTATGTGATGGTCTGTGGAGCTGCGCACCACAAAGAAGGATGTCGATAATCGAGCGTCGAAGAACGGGATACTGAGAATGCCCTTGTTTTTATTTTCGTTGTCGTTGTAGCAGCGAGCAAGAAGCAAGGAAACACCCCCGCAAAGGAGACAAAAGGCCCGCCATCTGAGGGCGAGATGAAAGATAACACACTTTCGTATGCATTTCGCCTTTTCCTTTTTCTTTCTTTTTTTTTTTTTGTTCGTGCTGTCAAGTTCACCGCAAGAAATCCACCTGTCCGGTCGATACGACGGTGACCCATTTTTAGAATCACCCTTCTCCAGCGCTTTCCGCATGTCAGTGGTGCATCGGCATCTCGCGAAAACCCCGCGCCTTTGTATCGGGCCCCGTGTCGTGCCAGGCGTCGACCGCAAGTTCAAGAAGGCGCACTAAATATAGCCCATATCGTGCTCGCTGTCAAGGCTCGCATTTTTAATTACCATTGTCTCGCTGTCCTTATAGAAAATGTCTTTCTCTCTGTCTCCCTTTCAGTTTTTTTTTTGTTTTCTTGTCAACTTTTCATTGCGGACTATAGTCGCAGATGCGTGTATGACCCTCAACCCTCCGACAGTGACAGCAGAAATCGCGCCGACTGTCTCGTGCGGATGAAATTGGGATGTATCGTTCTGTCAAAACAAGGACAACGATTAATCCCGTACAACGTCCGTGCTACCGCACATATGTTCTTTCGTATTTTGCACGATGAGACGACTACTTGCCTTTGTTTACAGACAAGACACTGGAACATGGGCATCGCCATTGTAAAGCAGCGCGCAAAGCCATGACGATGTTGCTGCGTTCGTATTTTCTTCTATTGGGACCTACCTGTTTGTGCGATGTTCGCCTGTGACCCTGGGACATTTTGCCATGCTTCGCGCGTGTTTTAGAAGACTCTCCTTCGTATTTCTATTATGCAGCATATAGCAATACTGGATGTTTTTTCCAGTTCAACGCGGCGATCGCATTTCGGTCCAGGCGGAATGTTATTGGCCCATGTACTTAGACGTAGTTGCGCGTTAAAAAAATCCCAGGTGGTCTAAATTTTCGGAGCCCTCCACTACGGCGTCCCTCATAATCACCTCAGCAATTAAAACCTGATAATTATTATTATTATTATTTATGTTTTCCCTGCTTATTTTCCTTTCCCTGTGTTGTATGAGTCAGAGGTTGTTTAAAGGTGGCCTTTCTTACCAAAAACGAATACCATCGAAAGTAGAATGAAATTGATTGTAAGTGCGTGAGGTTGACTCCTGAAATGTGAGCCATGCAAGCTATGCGAAACGTGTATAAGATAAACTACAGCCTCTCGTGTTTATTTTACGAATGCTTTATGAACACTAGTGTGCACCATTTGTGCCCACGCAAGCGTTTATCATGTTTTATTGCTCCCTTACTGTACAAGTATACGATCGTACATTTGTCGCACCAACATTTCTACTTCCAACGGCCTAGGACATATATAGTTTCACAATAGTGCGCTAGGGAAATCTGGCGCTACTATATATGGGAGCTGCAAAGCATTGCGCTTCGGACGGCATGGGAATGATGAGCATAGATAAATTTGCTAAGCTTTGTTCTTTCGGCTCCGTGTGGCTTCGTTTGGCGTGCAGCCGCTTTGTCGCAAGACGAAGTTCAGCAAAAGCTCAGCATTCCCACTTCACCACCTTGACCCTTTTAGGCTCACAAATTCAATCAGCTCACGAGGTCCACAACGAGCCATTCTCTTATTCGAAACAAAAGTGAGAACGCGAGAATGAACGGAGCCACAAGTGCGTTCGAAGCCGCAAGCGCGAAGGATAGGCAAACGCATCTATACCAGCCATCATTCTCATCGTGGCTGAACGATCGCAGCGCCAGAGTTCCCTCTAGTAAATATTGTAAGAAACTCTGTGGCTTCAGGAACGTACCAGGAAGCCAGTGAAGGGAAACAACGGTCAAATAACGGTAGCACGCTGGTCAGATGTTGTCGAGTGCACCCGCTATTTTACCACTATTTGAAGCTTCGTTACATCGTGATTCTGCTATTCCAGTTGGCCGCCGTCCACGATAGGATTAGAGGCTAACAATCGTCGAGACACGCCGCAGTCACACAGTTGCCTTTTCCTGGTTTTACTGATGTAATTCTCATCCTTGGCTGCGCTTCAAGGAGTTGGCGAAACAGAGTGGAGTTTTCCTGTTTACACGAAGCGGTTACGCGTGCCTGGAGGTCATTGTTGCGTTTTACAGCACTGTGGCGGGAACAGGGTAAACGGGCACGTGTGCACCTCCGTCCGGCTAAACGCCGACGATGACTGCGTACACATGTGCCGTGCTTTTTATCGTGTAGCTTGACCTGTAGTTCTTAAATGCGGCTTAGTCTTTCTTTTTGGCACGTCTGTAAAGTAATAGGATGGACAGTTAGGTTAGTTGGAATATTGACATGTTTGATGAAGCGCTGAAACACGATGAAGAAGAAACAGAAATCACAGGACGAGCGCTGTCTCGCAATTGGAAGGTTTATTCTGAAAAGAACACTCAGGAAAACAAAGCAGAACACAGCAGACACGCGCAAAAGTGAGAAAATTGTAGCTTCTTAACTGTTTGCATATCTGCTTGGCGCGAGTATTTTTAAGTGACATGTTAGATGAGTCATTTGATTTTTCTCCATTTATATTAGAGTGCAGCGCTTAGGCGCTCGTCCCTCGGCTGAGCGCAGTTGGTCATCGCCGTAACCGAACCAATGAGCCCAGCGAAAGATCGCACGGCTCGCGCGCCTCGAGCCACGCGACGCTCTTCTTTTGCCCTGCAGTTCGCACCGCCAGAACGGGACATAAAGGGAAAAAGTACAGCAAAAAAATACAACATGAAAATAAAGCACATGCAAATAAAAACAATAAAAAGTTCTTCGTAATTGCAGCTGGCGCCGCCGAAACAGAAAAAAAAATAAAAGTAAAAATAAATACAAACAAGCGAAAATTTGAAAATTAATAAGAAAGTTAAAAATCGAAATAAAGATAGGGAGTTGTTTGTAACTGTGCGTACAGTCGCGCTCAATATGACTTGCAACACGGGAGCGCGTGGCCTCACGAGTTCAAAGACTGGCCATGGCTTCCACTAGCCCTTATTTCCATAACTAAACGTTGTTCGCGCACTCGGGGATGATTCCAAATAATAAAATATCATTTAGATGCTGAAATGAAAACAAGTTGAAGCCACGAGCAATCTTTGAACTCATGGGGCCACGCGCTCCCGTGTTGCAAGTCATATTGAGCGCGACTGTACATACATCCCTCTTTGAACTTCTCTGTCGCAATGTATCGCCAAATGAAAACACGCGCCCACCTGCGCTCACATTTCGCGTTATGGAGTATCGGTAACGTCGGCAATTTTTTTTCCTGTTGCCTTCACACAAATGAGCCTCTGGTAGTACCATTATTTTTTATTTCTTGCTTTACATTATCGCTGGCTGCTATTTCTATGGAGCGCTATAAAACTTCACGCTTGTTTTTCTCGCAGTGCGTCCTTTGTGATTTACCTCTTGCACGTAGAGGCATTGACGTTTCTCCCATTCATCAGGCTGGCTATCGGACCTGTCTAACCTGCCACGCTGTGTTGGGCAACTCTACGCTAAAATGAAAGTTGAGCCGACTTTGGTAGCACGTGCGCTCGTGATGCAATAAGCCTTGGCGTGCCTCTACCCGTTTGTACGCACGGTCAAATAGGGCCCACATGTGCATTTTAGCAGGACCACTCACTCCCCAGCACGGCTCGCATAAGGCAAAGACAAAATGAAAGAAAAGCCTTACCTTAATTAAGAAAGTGTTCGAAACCAATTTCATAAGAGGATTTCCCATTATCCTCGCCCTCCCTTTTTATTCTTACCTCTAATCCCGCCTTGGAACTGAGCAGCTTATACCTTAGGCGGAATTGGGAATCATTGAAAGCGCATTATAATAAGAGCCCCCTTCCCTACCACTGTGACATCAGACCTAAAGGTCAGCTGATGGCTGAGGCGCAGATCTAGACAACGGACTTTAGAGATAAGCATAAGCGGTGCATCCCCCACGTATTTAGAGATACGAGAGCTGCTTGCTCTGCCGAGAGAAGACGTAGTTTAAAGCTATTGTAAAAGGTCGACTAACGCTTGCATTATTGTCCTCTGTGCCGTACTGCTACATTTATAGTTTATTTATCTTACTTTTTTTCTTCCTCTTGCAGTTTTCTAGCTTGCGTTCATATGCCAGTTGCCTTATCTGACCACATTGTTTTATAGAAATAAATAGAAGACACCAGAAATACTGAAGAGCTGACCAGAGTCGAGGATGAATTCGGTGTGCTACTCTACACTGGGGAACCTGATTGAGAGATAAGAAAGTGAAGGCAAATCGATAATAAAATGGAGCAGAGACATACCATCAAAGTTTGTCACTGTTGCCGCCGGTTTGGACTACGCAGTAACAATTGTATACCGCACAAAACGACACTCATACCGACTTCAGCCTCTTGTGGAGGCATGTTGTTGTCCTTGAAACGTGAAACAATGCTTCCGGTCGCAATATCTGAGGGCAAATAGACTGAAACTCACAGGAATCTGCGATTCTCAACGTAAAACTACCAGACTCGTTGTTTAAAACAAGGAGAACCGCAGAGGGTGGTGATAAAGCTACACCACTAGCGCACTCTAAGGTCTTTGTTGCTACGTTCGGTTTCCTTTCATTAAACTTCAAATAGTGCATTTATTCGTAGATAACAATACACAGTTACAAAATGCAGAGGGATTTCTTGTTCTTAATTACATAAAGAGACAGTAAGAAGGCGTCAAGTGCGTTTAGAAATGAGCAAATATGATAACTGGAGTATTTCAATGAATCGGTGAATATAACACCAAAGCTGAATATTAAAAAATCACCACCCAAACACTCCGTGCCGACGGTTAACCGGCGAAGCTAAAACATGCCCCCCCCCCCCCCGTCGCCGTTTATCACTGGGTTAATCACCCCGACGGTTCATTAAAGCCTTTCTGCATTATTGGTTACGTCTGTCCAGAAATCTTAGTCGGTATATATGACCAACTACTGGTCAATGCTGTACCTGAACTAGAGCTGTGCACGGGCCGTATTTCGGACCCCGAGCCCGGCCCGGGCCCGCTGACTTTGTCGAAGGCCCGCCCGAGCCCGACGGCAAAGGGCTGCGAGCCCGCCCGGCCCGGCCCGGCGTACGAATACCCAATCCCGGGCCCGGCCCGGCCCGGCCCGGCTTTTTGAAGGTTCGCTGCGAAAACAAAACACCGTTTTCCGGTAATTTGGCATTTTATTGAGCATATCAAATATGATCAAACGACACACGACGAACAGTCTCTATTCCACAGATTCCAAATTGTCGTGCAAAAACAGCAAGCAGTCCAACGATTCCGGCTTCAACGAAGTGCGGCGCTTTCGCATTATGTAGCCCGCCGAACTGAAGTTACGTTCGCTGCTTGCACTAGAGCTGTGCAGGGGCCGTATTTCGGAGCCCGAGCCCGGCCCGGGCCCGCTGACTTTGTCGAAGGCCCGCCCGAGCCCGACGGCAAAGGGCTGCGAGCCCACCCGGCCCGGCCCGACGTACGAAAACCCAATCCCGGGCCCGGCCCGGCCCGGCCCGGCTTTTTGAAGGTTCGCTGCGAAAACAAAACATCGTTTTCCGGTAATTTGGCATTTTATTGAGCATATCAAATATGATCAAACGACACACGACGAACAGTCTCTATTCCACAGATTCCAAATTGTCGTGCAAAAACAGCAAGCAGTCCAACGATTCCGGCTTCAACAAAGTGCGGCGCTTTTGCATTATGTAGCCCGCCGAACTGAAGTTACGTTCGCTGCTTGCACTCGTCGCCGGAATTGCTAATATCTTTTTTGCCAGCCTGGCAAAGCTTGGGATATCTCTGCTGCTTGTTTTTCCAGAAGACTAAAACTTCAGATGGACAGGAAGGCGATTCCATAGAGAGACAATCGGAGAGCTCATCTTTTGTAACTGCTACATTCTCACCACTGTCGCTCCACTCGCTAACAACTGCAATGGAAAAGAAAAGCGCCCGAGCCCGGCCCGAGGGCCGGGTCGGTCTCCGGCTTTCGGGCTACCCGGAGCCCGTGCACACCTCTAACCTGAACCAAAGGCTTCGATACACCGCATGCAAATATTATAGCATATAAACACATCCACCTTTATGGATAGCCATTCGTCGCGAACACCTCCTCACTCTTTAAGCTGTCTCTCAGCGCCGAATACCCTGACAGAGCTTTGAAAATTGTCACCCTTTATATAGCGCAGAGTTCACTGTTCTATTTGCTTTATTGCTACAACAGACAATATGCAGTATATCGGCAAAAGTGGAACCTAAGACCTTTTTGTTCGGTCTGTCTCACAGTCGTGTCACGCCTTCCAAATGATTACCGAGGCTAACAGCAAATGAACTAATAATAATAATAATAATTTCTGAGGTCTAACGTCCCAAAACCACGATATGATCACGAGGGACGCCGTAGTGGAGGGTTCCGGAAATTTTCGATCACATGGGGTTCTTTGAAGGGCACCTAAATCGAAGCACACGGGCATCAAGCATTCTCGCCTCCATCAGAAATGCGGTCACCGCGGTCGGGATTCGTTCCCGCAACCTTCGGGTCAGCAGTCGAGCCCCATAACCACTAGGCCACCGTGGCGGGGAGTAAATGAGCGATTTCATTTGCTCAATGGGAGAGTCAATATTACTGAGTGACTCGCAAGAAAAAACGGTTGCCGAAATATTGTCATAGTAAATATTACGGGGTCACGAGCTATTTTCAAGCCCTATTGTTTTATAAATGATAGAGTGCCGAGTTTGGCCTTTATTTGCGTTACCATAACGTCCGTTTTTCTTCTTTACTGTACCTCAGCCCTCATTCAAGTATAAAACGCTTCAAAAAATGTAATGCAGACGGCGGGAAGTTTCCGAACTTCTTGTTTAATAAAAAAATAAACAGCGCCGAATAGAAGCAAGAAGACGCGCTGTTGTTGTCTGTAGAATGCGGTAATCACTCTGCAGTTGCTTCTTTCTCCCCAGCACGGAAATAAAAAGAAAAGAAAGAGAATAGAGAGAAAGTACGGACGAAAGAAAGAAAAAATATAAACAAATTTTAAATGCTCAGGTAAATTTCATACTAATATTTACAACTGGGATGTCAGGTAAGCTTAGGCTTTTCTATATGAAATATTGACTAATTAAATCTTTACGATTTCCTATACAGAGTAGCATGCCAGCGGTTATATACTCAAATACTCATTTTTTCCCAGAGTCGTAAGTGAATGGAATGAACTGTCCAACGATGCGGTGTTGCAGCCATCCCAGAATTTGTTTATGTCTCATATTGCGTAACTAGTATTGTGTAACTTAAGTATTTTTCTTGCTTCTGTTACTGTTGCACTTGCAAATGAGGAGTTGTTCCAGTTATACTTAAGGTGTATATTTATTTCATGTATTGTCTTTGTACCAGTATACTTGCTTGTTATATTTTTTGTATTATTGTTTTTGTTTGCCCTGCGAGTGATTATAACTTGTATCCCCATCCTGCGAAAATCCCGTAACGGGATTGCAGTATTTGTAAATAAATAAAATAAATAAATATACACGCTGGCAAAAATATATGTTTTTCTAATACGGAGTCTCTCTCTAACTATCGACGTAAGAAAGACAGAAAAGTTACTGTCAAATCTCGCGAAACAGGAGAGCATGATTTCCTTAACAGTCAAGCAAGGGAAAAAAAAACATTTAACCGCGAACCGGATGTTCCGGTTCTCGATTACGGAACTACCGAAGCGGGAGAAAGGAAGTAACGGACTATCAAACTAGCTGAGTGCATCGAGCCGTCGCCAGCGGTGGGACCAGCGGGTCGTGCCGTTTAGTGTGCGTGTAATGACCGTGTGTTGGCGGTGGCAGTGTGCCGTTTTTAGCAGGGACAACGGAAGAGGAACAAAACTGAAAGAAACGATACGAAGCAACGGTGAGGGGCCAAGAGAGCCCGAGGCGAAACATTCACTCCGCGGCCTTTAACGGTCGCGGGTCGATGGGTACGTGGAACGAGCCGATTGCCGTTAACGTTTTCCCTCCCCTCTTCTTCAAGGGCAGAGTGTTTCGCTGCATTGCAAGTAGCCCCAGCAGTGAAGCCTGGTCCATGTAGTCCTTCCGCTGTGTATATTTATTTTTTTTTTTAATTTCAAGTGTGTTTATATTACGGCAAGCAACGTGAGGTCGGACCATTCGTGTGTAGCACGCTGCTCACTGTGTTCACTTCGGACTTATACTGTGAAGTTGTAAGCTGTTTCACTACACACCTTTATGCGTGTATGTGCTCCTTTTCTTGCCTATATTCATGTTGACTCTCACGACAAAGCTGCATACACTATTTTACGGAAGGTTTCGGTCGTGCCACATCAGGCTGCAACCTGAAACGAAAGCAGTTTGCTTTCAGCCATTTTATTTACTTTCGTTCTGGCCTCTTCTACCTCTTCCTCTAGCTTCTTCTTTTCCATCTTCTCCAACCAGTTCTTTTGGATCACTACATACTCCCAGGCTCCTGTTTTCATCTCTCCGGAGATGGTATGGAAGTATATTTGAGAGAGACGCCTCTTCAATCTTCCCGCGAGGTCCCTTGTAATATACTGTCTTCAGTATGCCTTGTTGTTTCGCGATCTTCGTGACGAAGTATGGACCCATAAACGGAGACTTCGAGTCGAGACCTTTGCGCACAAGAATCATGCTTCCAGGCTGCACATCGGGTATCTCTGATCGATGACGCTTATCGAAGTTCCTTTTCACCGTTTGGCGATATCGTTGTTTCTTTTCTTCTGGCATAGGTTTTTCCTTGAGAACAATCTTGTCAACTAAACCAAGCTCTTGATCAGCAGGCAACCAGCTTGATTTTCCGAAAGCTGCAAAGTTGGGGCTGCATCCAAGTCCTGCAGTATAGGAGCGATTGTGATGGGATACAGCCGCCTCCAGAGCACACTTCCACCCGCCTTTAAAGTCTGGGTATAAGGACATAAACATCTTCAAGTCCCTAATCATCCTCTCTGCAAGAGAATTAGCTTCAGGGTGGTATGGTGCTGGGAAACGTAATTTAATACCTCTTTCTTCTGCCCATCGTCGAAACTTAAGACTTCGAAAAGCTGGTCCATTGTCGGCAACTATAACTTTGACATCCTTGAACACATTCCGCTCCAGGAGTGACATCACTGCATTCGCATCTTCACGGCCGGCCTTAGCAGCAACATAGCGTGTACACTCGTCAACGGCAACCAAGAATGCTTGAGTTTTTCGCACGCCCTCGCCTTTCTTCTTGACTTCCGCAAAGTCGAGGTGAAGTACTTCAAAAGGTACCTTCGAGTACACCGGCATTACCATTTTATTCCCTCGTGGCCTAAACTTTGCTTTGAAGAGCTGGCATTCGTGGCATGTCCTAATGTAGTTAGCGACATCCGCTTTCATGTTCTTCCACGTGAATCTTGCAGTGAGCTTTCTGTACGTCCTCCAAAATTCATCATGTCCTCCAGATTCTGGGCTGTTATGGTACAGCCTCAGAATAGCTTGCACTTCTGTCGCCGGCACGTGTACCTTTCCGTTCTTAAATGTCAACCTTCCTGTACCTTCCCACAGCCTTACAAAGTTCACGTGTTCAGCTTCTGTTTCCTGTGATATATGTAGTCTGGACAAGGCATCGGCATCCTGGTGATTTTGTCCAGGGCGATGAGCTACCTCGAAGGTGTTCTGTTGGATCTCGCTTGTCCATCGTGCAATTCTCCCCTTTGGCTGCGCGAGATGAAGTAGATAAGTCAAGGCCTGGTTGTCGGTGAACAATTTAAAACATCTGCCTTCCAAGTATGTCCTGAAATATCTCAAGGCCATGACAACTGCCAGAGCTTCTTTCTCTGTGGTGCAGTAATTAACTTCGGCTTTCGTAAACGTGTACGAAAAATAACCGATTACTTGTAGTTGTCGGGACGCGGGCTCCTTGTCATCTCTTTGGTAAAGAACAGCTCCAGTTCCGTAGTGTGAAGCATCGGTGTAGAGCTCGAAGGGTAACATGAAATCTGGCAGCGTTAGCACAGGGTCAGAAGAAATGATTGTAATCAGTTCCAAATAGGCTCGTTCACATTCGTCAGACCACATGAACGGGACGCCTTTCTGGGTCAAGGTGGTGAGACACTTCGTCTTTTTAGCGTAGTCTTTTATAAATACTCTGAAGTGTCCTGCAAGACCTAAAAACACACGAAGGGAATGAACGTCATGGGGCTTTGCAAGAGACCTGATCCGCTGCACACTTTCTTCCTTGGTACTCTTTGTCTTGCCGTCAAAGCGCCTGCCGAGAAATACTACGGTCCGGCAAAAGAACTCACTCTTCTTTGCATTAATCTTTAGTTGTGCATCACTGAGCGCTTGCAGCACTGCCGACAGGTGGATCGCATGGTCGTCTCTGGTCCTTGAATAAACTAAGATGTCGTCGACGTACACATTACAAAACTTCCCAATAAAATCTTTCAGTACAGAGTTCATCATTTTCTGGAAAAAGGCACCTGAATTCTTCCACCCAAACGGGAGCCGGTTGTATTCGTACACATCAAATGGTGTAACGAACGCCGTAAACTTCTTCGTGTCTTCCCTCAGAGGTACCTGCCAATATCCTTTACACAAGTCTATTCTGGAGAACCATTCACACCCGCCGGTCTCATCAATTATCTCATCGATTCTTGGCATTGGGAAAGGAAACAGATCTGTCTGCTGGTTGATGAGTCTGTAATCTGTGCATAACCGGAAAGATCCATCCTCTTTAGGCACGATCGTAACTGGTGACGCAAACGAAGACGTGGATGGTCGAATGATGCCCGCGTCTAGCATGCCTTGAAGCTCCTGTCTTAACCAAGTCTTCTTCTCGTGACTCAAGGCATATGTCTTCTTTCTTACGACGTTTTTGTCGCGTAGTTCGAAGGGAACTTCGATTGCTGTGGTAGCTGTGGGATAAGTGCCAACAGAAATGAGCTCCGCGTACTTCGACGTGACTTCGTCGGCACACTTTACAATTTTAGGATGCGTTCCTCTAATATGGGAGCAACTTTCGACATTGTCAGTTGTTATGACATCGTTCCACAGTATATTTATCTTCAGAAGTTTCATGTCGGGTCGGGACAGAAGAAAATCAAAATTAACACCCGACATTACGAGGCTTTTCACCCGTACTGACCGGCCTCTGAAGTGAACTTCTACCTCGGTCCATTTCGTGAACTCCCTGCAGGTTCCGCCAAAGCTACACACCCTGATTGGTTTTCCTGGACAGATCTCATCTTTAGGTACCATCTCCTCGTTAATCAGGCTCACTGAAGCACCCGTGTCGATCAGCGCTGAAATGTTGGAGCCATTGACAACCATCTCAGCGAAGAGAATGTTTGGGCTTACAATAAAAACGGTCTCTCGCTCCACTAAATGCCCCTGCAAACAATTATGCGACGATTCTCCGAGTGATGTGTCCGTCTCATAGGATTTAAGTGACGGCTGATCTGTCACGCAATTCGCGTGCGGGAAGACACCTTTCCTAAAGGATCCTGCTTCATTTGGTTGCGGTGGTGGATCTTTCAACCCGATTGCATCTGTAGAGTCAGAACTAATGTACTTCAAACCATGAAGCAGCTCCTCAGACGTTACAGGTGCCTTGAGTTCCATTTGCCTTCGACTTCCTTTCTTCATTCCCTGTATTATGAGTGGTACGATGCATGATTCTGGAAGGCTCGGATCGGCGTTATACAGCAATTGTTGTTTTACGAAGAAATAGTCGACTACGTTCTCACTGTTTTGTTCATGCTTGAGGGCTTTATCCCATAATTCTACTGCGTTCTTTCTGAAGGCATTGACACAGCTGTCCTTCCATGACTGCCATGAATCTTCTTTGTGTTGGGCAAAACGCAAGTCAAACCATTGTTTGGCATTTCCAGAAAGGCATGCTCGCATATTTCGTATTTTGTCGCAGTCCGTGTGCCAATGATTCTGCTCACATGCACATTCGAATGCGTTCAACCAATAATCTACACCGGAACTTCCGTCAAAGATGTCCGGGTTTACTTTCATGTGACGAGTCCTGTCTGATGCCAGAACCGCCAAGAGTGCTTGCTGGTGCTGTAGTTGCTGCTTTTGCAACCAAGTGAACTGAGAAAGAACGTTCGACCAGCTTGACGCTGTAATTGCATCAGAATGGCTCGCCAGTTGCTCCTTAATGGTGTTTTGCTTTTTCCAGGCTTCGAACTCCGAAAAAGGTATATTTACCTTCACAGTACCTCTGGCGATGACGTCGCTAATTAGCTCTTTGGCAATGGTGGCGATGGACTCGATTCGGCCAGGTGTTGTCATCTCTTCTGGCGCCGCAACGAAGTTCTCGCCGTCTAGCTTGTAGCCTGCGATGAGTGGCTCGCCGTCCCGCTGTGTGAGGTAGAAGGTCACCCACATCTTCCGGATCCTGTCAAAGGCTGCGCCAAATATAAAGTTCCAACGAAAGCAGTTTGCTTTCAGCCATTTTATTTATGTTCTTGTTCTTGTTTGCCTTCAACTATGGCTCACACCCACTGCGGGGGATTGGCCAAGAAGTGAGTGGTTTTATAACATGTTAGAATACTTTAGAAAGGAGGTTACAGAATTTACTTTCGTTCTGGCCTCTTCTACCTCTTCCTCTAGCTTCTTCTTTTCCATCTTCTCCAACCAGTTCTTTTGGATCACTACATGCCTGTATTCACTTTGTACGTACATTGTAACGTTGTAAGCTGTTTCACTACCCTGATGGGTGTATGTGCTCCTTTTCGTGCCTATGTTCATGTTTATTGGTACAGCGAAACTGTATAGACTATTTTATGAATGCGTTTCGGTGCCACTATATTGGGCTGTAGCCTTGCGGCTTTGTATCTTTAAGAACTAAACGAACAGAGCCACGGTGGATGCATACGCATGAAAACGATTAGGTTGGTGCATTCGACGTTTCATGAGCTCATCAAGTCACGTCGCGACATATAAGTATAAGAAGACATTCGTTTGACAGCCCAAGGTGGCGGCGCCCAAGTGTCTTATGTTGGAGAGAGAGAGAGAGAGAAGGAATGTAGGAAAGGCGGGGAGGTTAACTATATACACTGAAATTGTCTATATGGCTAGGAGGAGGATGAAGAGGAAGGCAGGAAGGTCAACCAGACGCGCGTCCGGTTTGCTGTCCTACGCTGGGGGAAGGGGATTAAAGGATGAAAAGATAGGGAGCGGAGACCATACGAAAAAAATCGCGTGAGCTTAAACAACACTGCTGCGTTGAAACCGAAGTTCGTCCGTCCTATGTACGCAAAAACTACAAGCGCGTTACGTGCCACACAAATTGGGAAAGCCCCGCTACTCACGATTAAAAATTGAAAAGTCGTACGCGGACACAAACTTATGTGTCACAGGAATTGGGCAAGTCATACTGCTCGCCACGGGTTCACTAAAAGTGAAGAAGGGAACACAGGGGCGGCCAAATATGTGTGCGAGCACAAATGTCGCTAAGTGCCAGTGCCTGCCTAGTAACGTGATACTCTGTTAATATTACCCACTTCCTCAGCAGAACGGAAAAATTAAAATGACGGCACTTATCATCACGGAGAGAAATTAACTGAATATTTCTCAACAGCCCATTCAAATCTCAGGTATCACTGTACAAAGGTTGAACGTAAGGAAGAACTACGATTTTCCCATCGAGACTTGACGCTGCGCACCTGAAAGTATGTGTGTCACCAACAACAGTCGCTGACATATAAATCTCTAGAATGAATATATTTGCATAGTGGTTGAGACAACCTGCTAAGTTATTCAACTTCCCCCTTTGAATTTTTTGTGCTATAACCGATATTTGAATGTTGGTCAATCCCTGATTACCAATTACTTATCTAAGCTCACAGTAAAAATATATTCTGCGTTGCTCAACGAGGCAGTGGAAAACTCGAAATTTATTCCGTATTTTTAAAGCACACGTGTCCTTTTAGAACGCGGAACGAGTTCGCTGAACCGCACTTCATACTTCTTGCTCTTAATTTTTGCAATGAACATCGTCGAATGAAATGATAATGCTGATTTTGCTCGCTCTACAAAAAACAGATAAATTTATTGGGTTGGCCTCAGCACTTAAACCTCCGTCCAGCTGCTCTTTAAAAGGGACATCATTCAAAGAACGCTTACTCAATACGTCCGTTTGAAGTAGAACATTTCTATCGAACGATAGCCTTTCTGGAAACAGGAACAAGATAACACGAAATTCATTTGAAGTTGGGATGTGTCGGTGGGAAGCGTGCATCTTTTTTTTATTGAAAGATGCGTGTGCCAATTATAAAGAAAGCGTATGGCGAAAGCAGTCGTTCCAGCGAAACGACTATTCTGTCTTGCAACGTCAGAGAGGTCCGCTGAATAAATTACGAAATTTCACTATCTCAGCTACAGTCTTTGTTTTTGTGCGTAACTACAGTCAAACAATATAAAGGCCAATAAAAGTTAGCCTTAAACTGGCTATACACATATACGGTCAAAACAAGCCTTTCCTGGAAGCGGACATTGTGGTGTGGCGACTGCAGCTCGTACACGATAGGAAACGCTTGGAGGATGTGTGCACAAAGAATAAATATTGGTACCATACGTTCAGAATACTGTATGAGCTGGTTTAATTGCCGCACTTTTTCTCGACAATCTTGATAAGGTGCGGCTCCTATACGGGACTGTGTCGTATAGTCTGATCCTAAAGAAATAAATATCTGCTAACGCATCGAACGACAGACTTGGGTTAGCCAGAACCAATGGTGGCGTGTTTAACCACTGTCATCCGCATAGGCGTGCGCAAGGGGGGCCAGGGGTGGGTGGCTGCTGCAGTCATCTATGGGGGAGCGAGGGCGCTAATTTTGCACCATATCTTTACTCACTTGGACCTTTAACGTCATTTTTAACGCCCAGGGCTATGTCTATAGAAGGTTTTTACGATAATGACACCAGGGACCCCTGATGTTGCATTCAAAGAACTGCTTACTTCACCACCTTTGCCCTGGAAAGTGGGGGACCAATGGAAGGCCTTTGTGAGAAACACGTCATCGATTCATTTTCATTCTTGCATCCATTGTGAAGGAGCTCGTTTTCTTTCGGACTTGGCCAACGATAGTGGACGGAGGGGAAAAGGGGGGAGGGGTGACGCGCTTCGGTGAAGCTTGGCCCCCGTCATAAGGAACCCCACGCCCGCCTATGGTCACTCGCAATTTCCCTGCCCGAGAGACGCGCATGTGCTGGCCTTGCCTGATATCGGTATTGTTTCGGATTGCCTAGTTTCACGTCGGAATGAAAACCGATAATGCACATCTCCATCTGATTCCGAAACATTATTTTAAAAAATAACGCTTTGATTACGTTTTTGGAACATTCAAAAATATCGTAGTTTCGTTTTTTTTTTTATTTCTTCCTTTCCGACACACTGCTCCTAACCTGCGTAGTTTCACGAAGTTATACTCCATAATTTATTCGAGACCAACCGCCCACTCTCATGTTGCTTTTAAAAGAAAATCAATGAAATATCAACGACTAAACCAATGAGGAAGTTCCGTGAGTTCTTTTTGTGGATAGAAAATCTGTCGGGATTGCAGAAACGGAAAGCACGTTGGCGTGATAGACAGCGATTAGAGTGAAGTAAGACCAGGAACCGAACTCGGACTGGCTATCGCCATTAATGCAATGGCATTGCAATCCCCGCTCAACGTAAGAGACACGTGCTTATGTTCTGCACATAATGTGCTGGCGAGTCCATTGCTGCATGTGCAGCCGTCATCTCCTGCAAGCTGGTCTTCGCTACAGTGACACAAACAGTTATGACCGATGGATACATGACAACACATTCCACAAGACACTTCTTCACTTCATACACAACACCGGCCTGACGGCGCACATTTAACACAAATATACATAACAAATATTATGCCTTAAGGGCAAGTCTATGTCGCAAATAAAAAAATAATCATAGGCGTGCGCTAAGGGGGGCCAAGTTCCACCTCCCCCCTCCCACCCTGTTGGTGGTGTCCAGAAGACGACCTCCGCGACTGATGCGAGGTAATTGTGGAAAGTAAACAGTTCTTTGAATATGCAACATCGAGAGTCCTTGCTCGGCATTACCGTCGAAAAACATCCATAGCCATAACCCTGCGCATTGAAAAATTACGTGAAAGGTGCGACTGAATAAATGTATGAGGCCTAATTTGCGCCTTCTTTAGATACATAGGAGGGCGTCCCCCCCCCCCTCCCTCATCCAAACTTTTGACGCCAACTGTACATATTTTTTTTTCATAATTGAGTGACACAACGCACAAGTAGAATTTCCTCATATTTCCGCATTTGGTGAACGACACGCTTCGCTTTGTCACTGGTTTTTTTTTTTCCTTTCGCACCACAATGCAACGCTCTTGCCGCCATGCGTAGCAACGCATCGTCCTATCCCATTGTGTCACGACAATTCCTCTCGGTTATCGGACAAAAGGAAGTCATTTTCCTTTGAGCTGCTAAGCACGGAGGAATGCATAAATGCAGAGGGCAGGTACAGCTGCGGCGCTATCATTCGTGAGTGATAATGCGTGACCTTGTAACGAAGGCAATCTGCTATGTAGAAGTATCTATTCTTCTTGACGTTATTGAAGTGGAGCTGTTGCCATCCGCCTGGTCAATGGGCTTTCCACTGCCTGATACTGTAACTAGTTCCTTCCCTTATCTAGTGCCGATAAGGAGTGCGTCAGCATGTTTGCTCAGCTTCAGTCTATGCAAGGATCTCATGTCTTGGTGCAACACTGCGCAACATTTGCAGCCGAAATTGAGAAGTTTCAAGCTTAACTTACAGAATGCGCTTGACACTTTCATGGCGGTGTTAATACAGGGCGGAAGACTATCCCTTGAGTTATGCACCCTGCCATAATGTGTGTTCAGAAGGTGTACCGTAATTTATTTTCCCAACAACATTTATTTCTGTGAGAAATTGGAATATAAAGCGTGAATTTCTTAATGGAATGTAAAGCGGCGCCTTCCTTTAATGATGTGAATTTTACTTAATTTCAACGTCGCGATTAAGTACAGCGTTGCGTCCTCTCCTGTTTGTTTCCTTTTCCTCGTGTACGTCGACATTGTTTTTGCAAGTAATCTTACCACTCGCAGGGTCTTCATTTATATAGAAGTGAAACGGACATTCAGTTGCAGAAACTGCATACAGAAGCCCCCCGAGAGATCATCTAGCTAAAGATAATTTAACTGATGATGCCTACCTTGATGTCTAGGGTGAACCTAAGTGGTAATCTAACTGGTGATGCCAAATTGGTGATGCCTAGGGTGAAAAGAGATCCTATAGCGTCTCTTTTCATGTCACGCGTTTACAATTGCTCGACCTGATAAGGTCTTCCAGGCTAACCTCGCATGTACCAACTTCATCGCTACGACCACCACCTAAATCTGACTCTCATCGGGTGTCGGCCTTGGGTTATCTTTCTCGCAATAGATCAATTACTCGCTCGATCAATTCATTCATTGTTCCGTAATTTAATCACTAAACTAGGAAATTAAATGGGAACGCGAACGTCAGTTCCTTCGTTTATACTTTGTCTCCTTTTGCGCTGTTTTTCCCAATTACAAACATACATTTTCATGTGACCACGCCAAGCCAACATATTACAATAGCCTGCATGCCTTGTACGTAGTACGTGCGTAAGTACGTGGGCGCTTGTGCGACAACGCGACGAAGAATCACGTTGTAAAATAAGGTGCAACTACAGAACAAAGGTGCTCGTCGATGCGATGCGGTTTGTGGACGTCACGTATACAGCATCGCCCGAGCGGCACGCTATACACTGACGCCTTGCGACGGCCTCGAGAGCGCGGTGTAGCAACGCACTCGATGTCGGTGGCTACTGGACGTGCCGCCGATAACGGCGCTGCATAGATTCTCGGAACGTGTTGTTCGCACGTGCATAGCTAGGAAGAAAAGCATGCAAAGTGGATCATAGGAGACAGTCTGTCGAAACTAGCGAAGCGCTGATAGAGGGAAGAGCGGCTTCACGGGGTTATTCGGGAACTATCCACTCAGCACGCGGCCACTCTATGGCCGCCGACTAACGCTGTTTCATCGAAAAATATCATTGTGGCTGACTGCACGTACTCCCCGACCGATAACGAAAGCCCTCAGCGTTGCTTGAGGCCATGTGCCAATAAGAATCTATATCGTAGATGTGCAAAATAACAATCTGAAGACTTCAGCGGGCGTTTAACCTCCTTACCGCCTTAACTGCATGAGGACGCCTTATCGCGTATTCTAGAATGCTCCTTACTAAGGTTGCCTCACTGAGGCCTTCTTTGGTGCTCCCTCAAGTTAAGGTAGCGCTATGGGGCAACCTTCGTGTCTCCTCACCTCGCTCCTCGCACTGAAGGGGTGCTTCTCTGCAGTACTTTGTCAGCGACACTACTGTCCAATTTATTATTTTAGATCGATGCCTTGTACTTCTGCGCAAGCTCTGTAATTATATCCTTCTCGTCGTCACTAAAAAATTGCTTGCCATGCATGTTTTCGAACATGCATGCGGCTGAACGGCTGTGAAAATTTGTCGTTAAGATGGCGCAGCGTAAAGGGGACAAAGTACACAGAGACTACGGAGACAAAACGCTCACTGCCAACTCAAGCTTTATTGATTCCTACAGGCATTTTATAGGAAAGAGAAAAAGGAAGAAAGAGACACAAGGCATGCGAAACGGCACATATAGAAAGGTCGAGGCCTTGCCTGACCACCGCCTCGCGGGCCTGCTGGACAGCCCAAAGTTGGTCGCCGAGGCTGGGGCTGCGCAAGGCAGCGGCCCACCGCGGCGGAAGGGTTCCAGAGTTAGCACCTTCCGGGTTTTTGTAACAGTCCCAGAGCATGTGAGTTAATGTGGCGACCTCAGTGTGGCAGAATTTGCATCATTGAGGAAATTTTTCAAGCTTAACACTGCTTGGTTTTGAAACTCAATCTCACGGATCATCTAAATTCTTTGAATGATCTTTGTTACTCGCTTCCACATAACGGGCTGTTGAAATGCATCAATGAAAGGATTAAGCTCCGGTGTTGCTAGACCATCACATGCTGCAATAGGCGCAAGTTAAATAGACGGCAAAGGCTGTGCCCTTATATAAAGAAAATGCAGTGTGTACGTTATTATCTATTGGTATGCATAAAAATATAGCTTTCTTCTTGCTTGAAAGCGAATGTTTAGTTAGTATTTCACAGGTACTCTCGAACCCAGGCTTGTGAAACACGCGCCTTACCTTGCTGAGGCGGTATTTAGGAAAAGAAGGTTGAAGGAAGCTTTTAGAATACGCTGGCTCCCTCAAGGAGCTCCTTAAGATGATGAGGCATGAAGGGCTTCTCACGTAAGGTAAGGAAGTGGTCTGAGCTAAGTAGAGTTTTAAAATACGGGCCTTCACTGTGAAAGAAGCAGGCTATTACAGTGGATGGCATTGTATTTCTAAGAACCACTCGGAGGTGCACGCGCCGTCACTATTTTCCGCCAGGTTATCAAGGCCAAAACCTTAGATGCCTCATCAAACGCGAAAATTGACCAGGCGTCCCGAGGCGTAGGCGTCAACACGAGTGATGCAAAAAATCGCCATCGCGTGGTGACGTCACAAATGCCAAAATTTGTGACGTCACCAAAATCACATGACATGATCGCTTTGTCAGGAGGCAGTGGAAAACCAGGGAGGTGCAGTAAGCTTTCGGAGAAGGGCGGGGATGGATCAATACGTCGACGGAGAAGAAAAAGAATAAGATGGATTTCGCCTTCTAGCCGTCTTAGGCAAATGCATAAAGGACCCTGTGAATTTCATAATCCATAAGGGACCTTGTGAAATCCATAAGAGACCCTGCGACGGTGCATATGCCCTCCAAAACACACGCACCGTCGCTCCCACTGTGCCCGGGACGCCGAGCACGGTACAGTTTACCGAATGTTAACCGCTGAATTTACTGGAACACCGTCGACTGAGACGCCGTATCGGTATCGACGCCGCTATGACAGTGAAGTAGGATGAGCAGGTGAGCGGACGACATTGACGGCATAGTGTACGGCGACAACGGCCGTCGGCGTGACAGATAAGATGAACGAACGCGGGGAAGCTTTAATTCTGAGAAGCAGAACTCTAGCTTTCGGAGCCTTTTTGATTTTATGGTTTCCAAGTCCATTGAAGCACAAAAGATATAAAGTCAGCAGACCGAAATGAGCTCCGCGCTTCTCGATATGTACAATGGATACGAAAAAAAGCAAACAAACTCACAGGGTCCCTCGTGCATTCGCCTATGACGACTGGAAGGTGAAAACCGTCTTCTTTTGCTCTTCAGTCGATGCGCTATTCCTCCTCCGCCCCCCTTCGAAAGCTTTCTGATACTTAACGGGGTTTGCGCTGCCTCCAGGACCGGAGGCGTTGCAAGCTTTCTGTACCTGACCTGGTTTTGCACTGCCTCCGCGATCGGCCCAGCACTGACCAAGCGACGATGTCATGCAGTGACGTCGTCATGTGACGTCACATTGTCACAAATTCTTGCCGTCTGTGACATCGTGATGACGCCATATCTTGACGTCATCACGTGATTATGGTTCTTTTACATCATTCGTATTGACGCCGGCCACGCGGGACGCCGACGGTGAATTATCGCGTTTGACGAGGCATCTAAGGCTTTCGCCTCAAAGAGGGTGGGAATAACGTTTACCACATCTTTCACTCGCTAACCCTTCATTTGAAGACAGTAAAAGGAGACGCGGCGCAAGGAAAATGAAACAGCGACCAAATGCACATTGTCACAGCCCTTGACAACGCACAACTGCGGTGCCAGATTACATTTAACGTCTTACTCGTTAAAAATGAAAAAAAAAATATTCTCGGCCACCCGACTGCATAACGAGTGAAGTTCGGTAGTGTGGAAAGCCTACTGAACTCGATATCAAGTTCATTAAGTATCTAGAAGTTGCATATAATCACAAGTGAATGCGCGTCCAAAGTACTTCTGGGGTGGTCGCTCGGCAATTTCAGCTAAAGATGAGGCAATTATAAGTGGCATGCAAGGCCGAATTCATCGACAACAAGATGTAAAGAGACACACTACATGACACATAACGAATTCTGCGGTAGCCAGCAAAGTGGGCGATTACTCGCGAAAGGAAAATATCCTCAGAACTCTGCAGGTCTCCCTGTTCTCCCTGCAGCGTCCCGCCTAATGGAGCGTGGTGTATGACAACGTGCTGAACAAGGCCTCCCTGTTCAGCGGGAGTGCCAACTCGACTGAACGAGAAGAGTGGCGAAAGAAGGGGCAGTGGTGGAGCCAGGCTGCGCGGCCGGCGATGGCGGTGTACGTGCGCGCGCAGCCATAGTTGGAGTGGACACATGAACGAACAAAGCGGTCATTATCACGCCATCCGAAAGCGGCCACCTGGTTACCCTGACCCGGCGCCGGCGCGGCCCAGATAGCGCGCGCCGATCCTCGAACGCCACGGCACAACTAAAACGTGAGGGGGGAGGAGTGGTGTACTCGGAAGGCCCGCTTGTGTACGGCAGCATCGGTGTTTGTGGAAAGCCGTAAAAGCCGTAACTATGGTGACGTTACTCGTCTGGTTACTCACCGGAAAAACGAACAGAATGCATTACAGCCACTGCGCAGTGCTACAGTGGTACAAAAAGATATTATGCGCAGTTTTTGCGGTCATGTTTGAAAGTAGGGACCCGTCGGGCAGCTTAATTTGTCCGTGTGTGTACGTGTGCGTGCGCGTTTGTTCTTCTCTTTCTTTTCAATTCTGTTCATTGTGAGAGGCTGTGAACGTGTATGGCCTACCTGAGTTTGCGCTTCTCGATAATTCTGGGAACGCTAGAGCCCACCCTGTGCTGGAAACTCGGCCCTTCTCTTTTTGATAAGGGGAAATTGGGTGCGAAGGTATTCCCCCGCCTCCCTGAGGCCTTTAGCATTGAACGAACGTTAATTGAATGGGGAAAGAAGATCGATTCCTTGCCGCCCGGGCCAGAACGCTTCGGCATTGGCCAACCTTTTCCAGTCATTTAGAAGATGAAAAGGTTGAGGTCGCGCCTAAGTGTGCGTAACGTTTTCCTGCGTAAATAGGGCGCTTCGGGCTAGCCATGCTATAAAGGATGGCTGTGAACGATGTGTGCGTGAAAGAAATGCAGCGAGGTCGTTGCTCGGGATTAACTAATCCATTTCCCGTTCTCCCCGTCACTACTGCATGCAGTGCAACTGGGATTCTTGGGTTGCGTCAGCCGAACAGAACATAGAGCCAGAATGAATGAGAGAGAGAAAGTAAGGAGAGTAATCGTACGAAGGTCAACCGGACGAGAGCCCGGAGTGCTCCTCTATTGGCTGCTTCTTAATGCGACAAAGTGTCGCCGAGAGAGGGGAAGAGAGATACGTGAGGGAAAGGCAGAAAGGTTACCCAGGCTACCCAGCCCGGCCGGCTAGCTAGAACTGGAGAAAAGAAAAATTGACTGAAAGATGAGAATGGGGTTGACACTTTGTACAGGCCGTCTTAGTAACATGCAATCTTAACTATACGTGTGTGTGTGTGTGTGTGTGTGTGTGTGTGTGTGTGTGTGTGTGTGTGTGTGTGTGTGTGTGTGTGTGTGTGTGTGTGTGTGTGTGTGTGTGTGTGTGTGTGTGCGTGCGTGCGTGCGTGCGTGCGTGCGTGCATGCGTGCGTGGGTGGTCCGACGCACGTGTTCTGGGAGCGAAACAGAAGAGGAAGAAGAGGACGACGATGAAGATAACGAAGAGAGCGCGCCCCGGTTCATGAAGATTTCATTTCATTCTAGCTCTTTCTTTTTCACTATTTGTTCCGTTTCTTCTCTATCTTTACTCTTTCTCTTTCTTTCGCTATCTCACTTTGTGTAGTCGGTTTTTCGCCTTCTATTTTTTTAATTTTCTTCCATTTGTTACTTCTTTCTCTATCTCTATCGCTCCGTAGTCGATCTCTCGCCTTCTACCTTTTTCTCTGTTTATCTCTTGCTTTCTAACTCTTTCTCTCTCTGTCTTTCTGTCTTTTTCTTTCTTTCTTCCCTTTCTTTCGCTCTTTTTTTTCTCTTCTTTTCTGTTTCTTTCTCTCTTTGTTTCTCTGTATCTCTCTTTTTCTATATTTCTTTCCTTTCTTATTTATCTCTCTCTTTAATGGTTCTCCCATCATCCTAACCCTCAAATCTTTCCTAATCACTCTCGATTTCTTTTCCAACCACCATGCTCTCTTCTGCCAGCGTGTCTTGATAGCCGACTGGTTAGGACGCTCGCCCACGGATCATGGGTACGCGAGTTCGAATCTCGCATCGGCAAAAAAAAAAAATTGACGCCAAGAAATTCTCTCTTTCTATTTCTTTATCACCCTCTGCACTCGTTCTCTCGCCCATCAAGTTATTGCATCTCTCGCCGGACAGTCGGCGCACGTCTGTGGTAGCGAAGAAGAGGAAGGCGATGAAGAAGAGGACGAAGATGGCGCGTGTCGATTTATGATTAGGATAATTTTCTATGTACGACACACAGCTAACCTCGACCTCAACAGCTCTGCTGTAATATCAAGGCTATATCAAGTGAAGACAGTTGAACAAGAAAAGCAGGGACTGCTGCCAAGCTAAGATGTGTAACCGGGTTACCCGCTATAGTGCTATAGTGTAACGCAACTATGTTCACCATAATCAAGGCAAACTAGATTACATTCCCGCGTCTATTGCGTGGCGATGATGATAACTATACGAACATACATATGCAATTTACTTAATAAGAAAGGCATACGGAAGAAGAAGAAGAAATAACTAAAACGCATTGTTAAAGCGCGATATCGGTTACCGTTACTCTTAAGCACTGCTTTTCGCCCCTATGTTTTTGATGTTACGACAGCGGTGGAGGTGCTCGGCAGCACTGCGCACAATATCCTGCCGTTTTTCCATTTCTACATTTTTATTTAAAAGTCGCATTAAACTTTCCCCTGTGCTCAGCCTGGCTTCAGTGTGTGTTCCTTTGTATCGCTGTGCGCTAACGAAAACTCGAGCCCTTAGGGTCTCCTTACTTTATTTTTAAAGACGATAGTCTTTCTTGGGGAACTTAAACGCAGAAATTTTGGTCTGTCTTTCTGTCTGTCTGTCTGTCTTTCTGTTTGTCGGCACGTCCCTCGATTCAGCCACTCGGCCAAAGTTGAACCACTTGCCCAAGGGCCAGCCGTCTTGAACTGGTACGGCTGTTCATACTTGTGAACGTTGTCGATCAAAAAGTAAATATCATGCATATCTGAGGTGCAGCATCACTAGGTAAGTATTAGGTGGCGTGTTCCTTTAATAGAAAATGCATACATACGTAATTTTAAGGACCCTAGTTTCTTAAGCTGCGCTGAAAATGCATAAGAATGGAAGCTTGAGCGAGTTGGTATGCGTTCAGCTTTGTTGAAACAGCGCTCACTAGACGACGACGAAGTAAAAGAAGGCACAGGACAGGCGCTGCCTGTCCTGTGCCTTCTTTTACTTCGTCGTCGTCTAGTGAGCGCTGTTTCAACAAAGCTGAAAATGCGACTGCGCTGAAATTTGCCTTCCTCCGTGCCCTTCGCACGAGCTCATTGTTGTGTTTCGGTTTCGGTTCTGTATTGCACTGTGCGAATGCCATGGGTTGGTGTTGAAAAACTTTAGTTTTGTGAAGGCCAAGAAGGTGAAAAAAAAATATTTAAAAAATAAAAAAGCAGCGTTGTGGGCGGCCTTCAGGCTGCCGGTTATGGGCGCCGCTCTGGCGTTCCTGTTTTACCCAGGCGACGTGTAAATAAAAGAGTGTGTGGAGAGTACTCGTTGAGTGCGGACGTTTCTCTGCTTCAGCGCTTCGCGCCAAACCGCGTTTTCGGGCTGGCTGGCGTCCCCGCCGGTCGCGTTGGTCACCGCCGGTCTTCGCCTGCTGCTGCGCCGGGACTACCAGCACGCAACACAGCACTCATGTTTCCCGACGTATTGCCAGATGGCGTCCATATCTCACACAGCGCCTCTTCTATCGTCTTTACACGACATTTGCAGCGAAGCACGCAGATACGCGGCCAATTTTTTTTTTCCTCATGAACAGGGCCAAGCTGTCAGCTGAGGCCCACGGTATCATCGACTAGAGACGCCGCCCACCTTGGACGACCCTGCAGTCGGCTCGCGCTATTGAATAAAGTTCATTCCTCCTCCTCCTCTTGACTGGAAGACACGAACCCACGTGCATGATGACGAAATGCCTATTTCACTGTAACCTAGCAATCGACGAGTTTGTGTCCCTATTAAAACAGACCGACGTGCGTCGATATGCCAGTGAGGGCCTCGGCAAGCTTCAGTTGAAACAGTTTGCAGCTTACTTAAATCGAGCGCAGTCGCAGTGTGCCAGTTTGCGAAACCCGTATATACTGCTACACCGGTCTGTCTAACGAGCGGCGATTTGCGAAATAGGCTACGGTAACCTGAAAGCGACAGGCGCGCTGGCGACAACGGGACAGATTGTCGTACGTTATGTCGTTTTCCAAAGAACAATCAATGTTCTGCGTCGATGGTCGAGTCTCGTTGGGAAAGCTTTTACGGAGCTTCGGCGAAGCACGTGTCGGCGGTATACACCGAAGGACGGGAAAGAGACAGTGATGCAAGGGTTAAAGCTCGGCTTACTGTACAACGACTGTCGCAAGATCACCTGCGGCTGAGTATTACGGGAACTGAAAAAGCTGCAGCGACTGCAGTACTCGAAACATCTGGAGTCTAGCGATACGATGAGATGTAGTCGGCTAAAATCGACCCACGCTAGTCGCCGGGAATTTTTTTTCTCATTTATTTTTGTAAGTGCATTTGGTCTGAGACATATAGCGCGTGATAGGGCCATGAAACGAGATAAATAATTTTTAATAACTGTTGCGGTTTCCAGATTTTAGATTCGGATGCTTCATTTTTCTTTAATTACGCCAAGGAAGGTACAGAGGTTGAAGGTATATTAATACCTGGCGAAGTCTTCCGTACCCTTTTCACAAAAATACAACAGTTCAAATACATAGATGTTCGCAGCATGCGAACGTCCTAAAGGGACGACATGATTATGAGGGACGCCGTAGTGGAGGGCTCCAGAAATTTCGACCCCCTAGCGTTCTTTAAGGTGCACCTAAATCTAAGCACACGGGCCTCTAGCACTTCGCCTCCGTCGAAATGCGGCAGCCGCGGCCTTCGGGTCATGAATTGAGACAAATAAATAAACGCAATTATTGAAGTTTGTGCTGTGCAGTGTAAAGGGCTAGTCGGCTAACTCACCTCGTATTATTTGTGCGAGCGTGGCATTAATATTTCCTTAAATTGAAGGCATTTACTCGCCAAAACGACGACGTGACTATGAGGCTCATCGTAGTGGGGCTCTACGCAATAACTTCGATCACCTTCTGTTATTGGGGTCATTTAACGTGCGCCTAACTGTAAGTAAATGGACGTTAATGCCTCCCCCCCCCCCCCGTCCCAATCAAAGCGCGGCCGCTACGGCCAGGAATCGAACCCGCTACCTCGTGCTTAGCAGCGCAGCCACAAACCCACCACGGTGATAGTTACTTGAAAAAGAGCAATTTCGACAACCTAGCAAACTTTGGAAAGAATTTCGGAATCGGCTAGGTGTAATCTTAACCTGATTAATTTTAAGGTCGGGGAAAGCTTACCACTCGAATGGGCGTTAACAAATCACAATTCCTTAACGTATTAGTCTAATACTCCATGCGTGGAATTTTTTTTATATAACCTGGAATGTTAAAGTAAACCAGGAGCATGCACTTAATAAAGTGCAACTTTCTGAGCATGTCTGCTAATATTATACCCTGGTGCATTTTTTTCTGTAAGTTATTCGTTGGTGTGTGAACGAATGGAAAATAAGGAAGAGAAGAAAGGGGTATGGCAGCTGCCGCGTGGAAATGCTTACGTCTTACGTTTTCGTAAAGCTTTCGTGTTGTGTTCGGCTTTCCTATTATATCCCGGCAAATTGTCAGTTCTGTGATTGATTACCTGTCTCAATAATGCATGCAGCGCACGCTCTAACGACCCATCAGGCATAGGGCTGATTTTAAATACGCTATGGTGATGTGAGGTTTCTCGTTATTTCTATTATGTTATTCTGTGTTCTGTTCGCTTTCGGCGCTAAACAGGAACGCGCGCTCTTTTGAGGAATATCAACCCTTACGTGATCGAACCCTCGCGTAAGCTTCGGCGCAGCAACTCCACTGCTTATCTTATTATCTTTTGTTGTGTGCACGTGCATATACATACAACGCGTGTACTCTCACTCTCTCTCTCTTCAGAGGTAACCATATTAATGTGTTTACTCGCCTTGTAAACTAGTGTATGTTTTATATTTCAGTTGCGTAATCTTGACAGACCAATTGATTTTAGGAACTTCGGATACTTTAGTCGTCATCTTTTAGAAGAATACTAGAAGAAAAACATCTCCTTTCTCTACTTCTGCAACTCCACATGCTCAACTTCTTTAGAATTGCACAGACTATACTCGGTGTTTCAACAAAGCTATCCTTGTGCCGTCTTGGCCTTGAAATGTGCAATCTCGCATCTTCTAAGAGCGCTTCTTAATTCTTAATTTCCGCGCGACAAAGATTTTATTTTTTTTTTACTTTAAAGTGCAATACTGGCCAAAATTGCCCCCTTTACCTCCCTCCCTTCTTTATTTCTTATTGTTTTTCTTCTGCGGTGCTCTACACTTAATACAGAAACGGTAGCCTTTAATGTGCACATCTCTCGGCGACACAGGAAACGACAAAGCTGCCCTTCTTCAAGTAGCTTTGGTGCAGCAGATTGTCGGGAATATTTCAGCGCAAGCTTATCGGTGCATGCCAAGTTGCGAGATCATAAGCAAGAAGCTCCAAGGGCAGCAGTTCATTCATCGGAAAGGCATACCACTGACGTGGCAATACTCAGGTACCTGTTATCACCCCGCATACTGGTGCGGACCCAAGTGCAACAAGAAAGACTAAAATAGAGATTTAAAAAGGGGGGGAGGGTAGAGATAAGCGACGCGTGTTCGAAGCGCCGCTGCTTCAAGTGACTTCTGAGGAGGCACGGAAGTCACCGTGTGTGTGTGTGTGTGTGTGTGTGTGTGTGTGTGTGTGTGTGTGTGTGTGTGTGTGTGTGTGTGTGTGTGTGTGTGTGTGTGTGTGTGTGTGTGTGTGTGTGTGTGTGTGTGTGTGTGTGTGTGTGTGTGTGTGTGTGTGTGTGTGTGTGTGTGTGTGTGTGTGTGTGTGTGTGTGTGTGTGTGTGTGTGTGTGTGTGTGTGTGTGTGTGTGTGTGTGTGTGTGTGTGCGCGCGCGCGCGCTTTACTCTCAAAGCACCGTTAGTCCGGCTTGATTCGCCACCCCTCCACCCGGGCAATCACTACACCGTCTGTGCCGCCTCCCCACCATCCGTCTACCTCAGGAGAATGGGATACTGACCGCTGTAATCTCAGCGCTAATAAAAAAAATTATTCCGCAAGCAATTCTCCTTGCCTTAAGCCTTAAAAAAATACGTATTTCAAAAACATAGTACATAGAAAGAGGTACGAGAACCCACTTCCACGCTCCTGCACTAAGCAGAACGTCCTTTGATGACCACTACCTCTAGCTTTCAATTTAATACTGGTATTTTATGTGCCAAGACCACGATCCCATTATGGCACGCAAACCAAGCAGAAAGGGAAGGCTGCGGAATAACTCTGGCCATTACTGACTCCCTTTAACGTAAGCCCAGGAGTGTTCCTGCAGTTTGTGCCAATCTAAATGCGGCTGCCGCGGCCGGGATTGAAACCGCTGCCTCGAGATTAGCGATGCAGCGACTACGCTACCGCGGAGGCTCTAAGATTTCTTTCTTTACTTATTTTTTTTTCATGTTTCCCTTGATGAGTAACATTAGTTTTCAAGCACGACTGAAGAGCCATTTTGAAAGTGAATGTTTAGGTACAGGCTACTTTACAAGTGTCTACATCTTCCATCGTTAGCGCTCCCTTTTTGAGAACAGGCATATTTAGCATGTGTGAGTCAAACGGACGCGCCTACAGCTGGTTACTTGCGTTTGAAAGCGGTTTTACCGATGCGTTCCCTGTTTTTCAAACCGCGTTAATTTCTACGTCACTGGAGCGCACAAAATTGATAACTGTTCATGCGACAAGGTTCAGGCATTTGAAATAAAAGCTCTCTATACCTGCCGAACGTTTCTACGTGTTTTCCTAACAAGTATTTACGAATGCTTACACGTACTTGCTCACCTTTTTACCCTTACCGGGCTGCGGGGCATGTATTGGAGAAGGAGAGAGGGGGTTGAAATCGAAAGTGAAATAAAGGAAGATAGAGGCATGTTTGTACTTTCGCGTCTTGGTTTATAGCTCGATTTCTGTATACGCTCCGTTTCACAGACGCCGTGGCGTACAGCGAGTGCTGTGTATCGCGCGAGACAATCAATGCAAGCGGACCAAACTCCATTGTCAATCTATGAGCGCCCTGACGCAACCACGGCTGAACGGAAGCGTCACGGAAGCAATCGCAGCACACAACCGACATCCTTTTCTGAAAAATGCAACCAGCTCACGTTCCTGCTTGGCTAAAACAAAATCAAGCCTTCCCCGTAGACACGACGGAGTTCAATACGACTGAGTATAGCTTTGAAGCATTCACGCAGTCATGCGAAGCAAACTTCCTCGACGCAGTTTCCACGCGCGTCTCTCAAATCCCCGCTCAATGATTTAGGACAGCGACTGTATGCCCCTTGAGGACAGAAACGCGGACCTAGCTCGGTTTCGCTTTTCCTTTACCCTGTGCAAAACCTAACTCGGGGCGTTTGCTCATTTGCCCGGGGTGCATTCGAAATGCCGATCCGAGACAAACATTCCCCTATAGCCGCTTCTTCCTGCGTGTGTTGTACTGCTTCCTCCTTCAATGATTTATAACACTGAGCGAGCCCCGTATTTCACCACGCCCTGTGTGTTCGTCCGGCACATCGCGAAGCCTAATCACTGCCGACGCCGGCATAGGGCAGTGTATATAGGTGCAGCGGGGAAGAAATGATAATAAACTGCGACTACACAACAAACCTGACTGAGTTGTGCACGAGAGAGCGAGAGAGAGGGAGGCGTGACCGGGCGTAGCCTGTACGCAGCGCGAGACCGAACGTCATAGGGCGTGAGCAGGCGTTGTTGTGAACGATCTGGCTGATTCGCGAGGTTGCGGCTTTCGCAATCTGTTGGCAAGCAGGCGGGCCTCTGGCTTGCGCAACAAGCGCGTTCATCAACGCTATACTCCCTTCGAGCCCAAACCTTTGCAGCAGCACAAGCATACGCATCTTCACTCCTCCCAGACAAACTGCGTAGAATTTTACCTGTCACGCCGCTAAAGGTTATGGGCTTGTTCCCGGATCGAAGTAGCGTTGATCGTGAACCCATATCGACATCGATGTATCGTCACCGTGTCGTAATGACAGTAAAGGCCGGACGCAAGAGCGGCACTATTGTGGAATCATCATAGGTCTCCTGTCATAGGCTTGCGTGCTTAATGTGTTCATTTTCCTCTGGATAGAATCGTATTTTGGTATTTACCATATGGTTGAAAGGTCAAAGGCTGCGCTCGTGACTGCACCTCTTACCAGGCCCGACCATAAGGGAAACATTCTGCGAGATCGTGCTTCTGCACGTTCGCATCAGTGACTAAAGCCACGACGTGCAAATACCGCTAATCCTTATAGGCCCCCTCTCACCTTCTTTTCACCTCGGAATACGTGACGTGCAACACGACGTGCCGTCCTTATCACTTTCCTCGTGTACATAAGGATAGAATTTAGGAAATATAGTGACACCAAGTTAGTTACAATGGCCTGTTAGCTAGGTGGATGGGAGGATGGATGGAAGAACTTCATTGAGGTCCATTAGGTCGCGCTAGTTTCCTAGCCCGAAGCGGGCCGCTCCCACCTTGGAAGCGAAAGTTAATCATAATTGCTGGGTTCTTACACGACAAAACTACGGTACTAAAACTATAGATTATCAAATAATTTCGTTGTGTATTGCATGCCCATGCTTAATCCAACTCGCCAGTGAAAACTCACGTGTGCCTCGCTTAAAAAAACAGTAAAACTACTTTTCATGCCTCCATGAAACCTGTAATAGCTTTTCCATGATGTCTCATAAATGCTAAGAATTACATCCGTGCTTCATAATGAATGGTCCGAATTGATGTACTGCAGCTTGTGAAAAGATTGCTCAAAGACTGTTACATGCATTGTTAGGGTTTGTATATAACCTTTTGCCCTAATATTTGTGTTCCATTTTTTTTTATTTTCTTATGTACATTCTTGTTTGCATACTGTGTAAGGAGCACTGTAATTACTTTCATACTTAACATGTTTTTAATGGTCTTGCTACAGGCTGTCACGCATGAAGTCCGGGATGAAGGACTCGTCAGGAGACATGCAAGTCTCCTTCTGCCTTCCCTCGTGGACATATTTCACATTGTGTACATATGTCTGAAATAAACAAATTGAATTGAAATGAAATATCGGCATGAATATGAGGCACGCCGTAGTGGAGAGATTCGGATAATTTCGACCATATGGGTTTCCTTAACGTGCACTGATATCGCTAGAGATGGAAGTTATCTATGTAATTACGCTACGAATCGTACTTGACCGGCTGGTTCACATACACACATACGCACACACACACACACACACACACATACATACATACATACATACATACATACATACATACATACATACATACATACATACATACATACATACATACATACATACATACATACATACATACATACATACATACATACATACATACATACATACATACACACACACACACACAGGCGCACACACACTACTTTTAATGGTGATGGCTGCGACGACAGTGATGTTAATATTAATGACGGTAATTACGACTTCGTGATCTTGAAATAAAAGTAGTCTTGTTTCTTCCTGTACGGTTGAGTTTACGTGTCAGAAGCATTGTTTCATTGTCTGTTGGCGTGTTTTTCTTTTTCACTTCTGTGTCTCACTGTGCTACATGCGGAAGTACAGCCTCCAGCATTTTTAGTCATATCACTCGAGCGCCCACTGCACACAGTATCGAGCCATGCCACTGCAACATTTTTTTATTCTTTTAGCGTCACATTTTATAGCTGTATTGGTTTTCCTTTGCTTTTTAAAACTAGCGTCAGTTGCTGCGTGTTGCTTGAAAAATAACGCGAGATGTGAAGTAAAATAGAATAAATTTGACAGTGAGCGTAGTTATTTACAGCGCCACCACCCGGGATTCAACAAAAACGCAAAGTATGGCCTCGGAGATTTTTGAGAATGTGCGAGACTCGAAACGAGATTTCACATTTTACTTTACGTTTCGTCGCAATACGTAGCAACAGAAGCTAATTTTAAGAAACAAAGGAAAACCAATCAGCTATAAAGGAGACACTAAGATTAAAAATCCACCATATACAGCTGCGATTCGAACCCGGACCTTTTGAGTGGGAAGCGGGCATTCTACCCCTGCACCAATTTGACGGAGCCGCGCGCGACTCTTAAACGACGACACATTGCAGACTACCGATCGCAGCGCCACAAGCGTATTGACCCTGCTTGGGCCTCACTTTCTGCAGTACATTGGTGCTGCGGCCGTTCCGAGGACTACCCTGTTCTAGTACACTTTGCGTGCAGTGCAGGCTCGAGTGATATAGTTAAAAATGCTGGAGGCTTTACATTCACTTTCCTGCGGTTGCGCGCCACACAGACAACAAGGAATCCGGAGCAAGGTAACTGGCCAATAAACACGGCAGGAATAACAGCAAAGCACAGCAAAGCACGACGAAAGAGACGAGACGAGATAACAGGAAACAGTAACTGCCAGGTCCACAATTTACGATCCTCCTCTTTACGTCTTGATAAGCGCAAACATCGTTACGAAAACTAAGCCTAGTGAATAATACATACACATATAATAAGCAGAGACACACCAGTGGGGGCATACACTTCGCAAACCACACGAGGGCGTAGAAATGATAGCAGAGACCAATCAACAAAAAGAAGCGTCGGTCAAAGGGATGTAATAAGATCGGCCCCTGCCATATTTTCAGACAGGTTATTGCGAGTTCGTCGGATAGGTCAAGGTGTGGTCTGAGGCAGTAAACGCCTGCGGGAAATGGAAACACCGTAATGGGCAAACACGGTTCTTGTTCTTCACTATAGCTGTGAGAGTACAGCGAACCTCTGCGCTGCAAAGCCGGCTTCGTCAAAACTGCAGCTATACATAGAGAAGGAAGAAATAGCGAGGCGGGTGGCTGAAAGGGCAGATGGATCAACTGAGGGCATAACGGAATGTACAGATTCTAAAAAGACAGGGCGTGCAAACACGGACACAAGAAAGAAGTCAGGACACCACAAATGCCGACTAACAACTGAAGAGACGCAAAACGGCTGAAAAGAAAGAAGGCACGCCCTGCCTATTTATAATGAATACTTACCAACTAGCTCAGCTCTCTGTTATTCTAAGAATGTACAGACTTACACACAGACATGGTGTGTTTTTGCAAAAACATGGTGCGCTTTTGAATCATTAATACAAAGAGAATACTATAAGCTAAGAAAAACAAAAGCAAGGCAGCATGTCTTGGTTGTAGTAAACGCTTCTAATTCGACCTTATATATTATTTGTCTGTTTTTCGAGGTTATTTCTGTAGCTTCCTGTAGAGATCGTTATTTATTACCTGCTATTCTTTGCGATAGTGAGACAACGCTCATATGTCTCCAAAGTAATGTGCAACTAGTTGAATATAAATGATAACGAGATGATAGTAGCAAACTTGAAGATATAATAAACTAACCTGACCGTCGCTTATGTAGTCAATCAACTTCTCCTAAAAAGCGTGCAATGCGCATTATAAAGATTATGTGGAACAATAAGCAATTGCCTCACTGAATATACGACATACCTTCAAGAGAGACATGGAAATGCATCCGTCTCCATTAAAATGCGGCCTCGGCGGCCGGGATTCGATCCCGCGACCTTCGGGTCAGCAGTCGAGCACCATAACCACCAGACCACCGCGTTGGGAGAATCGTCAGATCTTTCAAAACTAAGTGTGGTTTTCTCGACACATTGTATGGATGTTGAACTAAGTTATCCGAAATCACGCAGAAGACGAGAAGAGGTGAGAAAGAGATGGAAGGGGGGGGGACTCATTAAGAGTGTAGGAAAATAATAGGAAGGAAAACAAGCAGTGCGAAAACGGGAGACTGTTCGCCACACACACACACAAGCGGTCAGCGAGGCCCGCCAATTTCACAGAATGAAATGGTGGTCAGTCAGTTTGAGTTCTGCTCTAGTTTCAGTCCCTTTTCATGAAACTACAGAAAACGCTCGCATCTGCGATGAAACGATGAATGAGGCGCTCAGCAAACCGCATATCCGAGTAGTGAAGAAGGAACCGTTTCCGGCTCGCCAGTATATGCTAGCGTCTTGAGGAAGTATCGAGCCCTCTACTAAATCACATGCTTTTAGGGGCGAAGCTCCTTAAGGCGGCACCCGTTCGTTTCTCGTAGTCGTAGTAGTGCGTAACCAGTCGTAACGCTAGTACCAGATCTTGACCTCCAAGGAGGTGCCGGTGGGAGATTTTCCTGTGCGTTGTTGAACAATAAAAAATTCCCAGCGTGCACGTTAACTAAAAGCCGAATTCTTCTGTCTCTCATTCCCCATTAGCAGCCATTGGCATGTTCCAGTAGGAAACGTTAGTAGAAGTAGAAGTGTAAGTGTTAGCTAAAAGCCGACTTCTTCTGTCTCTCATTCCCATTAGCAGCCATTGTTTACCTCCAAGGTAGTACCTGGTGAGATTTCTCCTGTGCGTGATTAAACAATAAAAATTTGGTTCAAAACGCCGTTGATTGATGAAATAAACCAACGAAAGACGCCAGATGTTTTCTAAAAGCAAAACGAAAGAACGCCAGATGTTTCTAAAGCAAAACGAAAAGACGCCAGCTGCTCGATGAAAGACACCAGATGTTTTCTAAAGCAATGGTTTTCTAAACAATGAAAATTCACAGCGTACATGTAAAATTAAAGTGAGCTGCAAGTCGTCATAACTCATCGAACCTTTAGTATAAACGCGCCCGATCTCACGTCGGTGATGATGTACTGGGCAGAATTCACGGAAGATTCACGGTTTACCGATGAACCTCCGCAGCTTCGCCCACTCATCATCATTCAAAAGAACCGTAACGTCGATACTTGAAAAGGAAGTTGAAAAAAAAACAAGCTCCTCTTTTTTTTTGCCAGCACGTGGCGTTCGCAAATGGGAAAATAACAAGAGCTGGAATATTGCGTCTACGACGTATTCGGTGGTTCGGGGACGTGTTCTCGGTCGCAAAGCGCAATATTCTCAAACGCTGAGCTTTTATTTCACATTACCTTCATTAATTTCACTTTTTTTCTTTTGATCAATGCTGTGGGCTTGTTTTCAATAACGTAAAGCTTGGTTTTTTTAGGGACCTCATTCTTGTTTTGTGGTATAATAAGCTCAGCAGCGCCGGCCGAACAGGAAATATTAAGGCTGTCACTTAATTGTCGAAACCGCATTCACTGTAAATGGCCGCTTTCGGTGAAAACAAGTTTAGGTCAAAGCAATGCGAAACACGTATGCCTGCACTGTTTCGTTAAACCGAGGCTTATGGTACGTTCGGGTGGTTGTTTCAGAGCGCTCCAGAGGCTCTGAAAAATTAGTTTAAGAGAGCAACTAAGCATTACTACTAAAATAAGCCGGGGCAATACATGATAATGAAGAAGGAACATGACTTGCATACCTGCTTGTGCTCGTCGTAGAGCTTCAAAGCAGTTGAATCTACCACTTTCAAATACGGTCAGAGCGCACTCAAACAACAACCCGAAGATGACATTGGAGCAACGTTGCTTGTTGGGCGAGTTGGAACGAGTCAGTCATGCGCTGTGTCCTTGTCCTCTCACTCGTCTGTTGCCTGTTTTTTGCGCTGAACTACGCTATGAATGACATTGGAGACTGTATTTACGGCCGCGTCTGAATCACTGCGCTGTTTCTTCAGTACGTCTCCGCGTGCACAGCTGCGACGGGCAGCGTCTTGTTTCGTGGAAGGAGTGCCTGTTCATGGCTATGGTAATAGCAAGCGTGCTCTTAAGCAGTGAAACTGAAAGAACCACAAGAACTAAAGGAGACAGATCGGCAGAAAGTTGAGCTAGTTGGTACGCATTCGTGATAAAGGAAGATGAGCGTGCAAAGACGGACACAGCGAAAAAATCAAGAGAACACAACCAAAGGCGTCTGTGCTGTCTCGGTAGCTTCCTTGTGTCCGTGCTCGCTCGCCCGCTTTCTTTTATCGTGAAGGAAGACACACCCAGCGCTGTGTATGAGCGTTATTCTTAAATGCGAAAGCCCTTAGATGCCTCATCGAACGCTAAACTTGGCCGTCAACACGAGACATGCAAAAATATCATATTACGGCGTCACCATATGACGTCATCATGTGTTGAAGATTGGGCGAGTTGGTTCGTCGTACTTGAACTGGTATAGCGCATTACGGAGAAGCCGGCTCGGCCGTTTCTTCTTCTCCGTAATGCGCTATACCAGTTCACGTCATCATGACCTCAGATATAACAGAAATTTGTGACGCCTTATGATGTCACGTGACGACGTCATCCCATTACATCTTCCTTCAGTGTGAGATTGACCGATCCCGGAGGCACTGCAAAAATCCGTGACGAGCAAAAATCTTGCAATGCCGGCGATCCCGGAGGTGGTGCAAAACCACGTAAGGTGCAGGAAGCTTTCGGGGGAGGTGGGGGAGGGGGGCATCAATACAATCGACTTAGAAGAAAAACGCCAGGCCTGCGCTAAAACCGCAGCACAGTCACAGCGAAAGCTGGAAGAGCGGCGTTTCTAGAGCCCGTTAAGCTCTCTTGGGGCTACAATACAAGTACACTAGAAAGGTACCCACTACGCCATAAATCACAATTTTTGTGAAGTTTGGAAGCACCTACTAAGCCATTATTCGTCATTCTGCGGAGAAGCGAGGCACGAGCTACACGTCTGTAAGGCATTATGTGCACTTTGTTCACGCAACGACTGATGACGATGAAGAATTATGGCTCAGCCCTTTGTAATGGGTTGAAATCTTTAAACGGCCCACCAGTTATGTAATTTGCATTGGGTGACGCCCGGTCACTATTTCCCTCTCCCGTCATGCTGTATAACATACGTTGACGTGGGAAAGAGACGGGGGGGGGGGGGGAGCGAAGAACTTTACTGAGACCCCGAGGAAATGGATCATACGCTTATGGGCTTCCTTGGCAACCAATACAAGTGCCCTTGCGAGGAACCCACTACGCTATAAATCATTGTAATTTTACTGAGACCCAGAGGAAGTGTATCATGCGTTTATGGGCTTCCTTGGCAACCAATCCAAGTGCACTTGCGAGGAACCCACTACGCTATAAATAATTGTAATTTTTGAGAAGTAGGCCAGCAGGCACTCTGCCATTTTTTGTCATTCTACGGAGAGCGTTGGTACCTGCTAAACCCATGTAAGGCATTATGCGCACTTTGTTGATGCTGTGCCTGATGATGAAGAATTATGGCAGGGTCCTTTGTAATGGGTTGGAAGCATTCAACAACCTGCTCGTTGCGCAATTCGCATTGTGTGACGCCTGGTTACAGAATTCGCGTTGTGCTACGCTTGGTGCTTATTTTACTCTTCTACCACGCTATATTGCATATGCTAATGTGGTTCCGTCCCTACATGAAGCCTGCATAGGACCTTTTAGCAAAGCAGTTTCAAGCACTGGCATGGCTCAGAGGTTGAATACTGGGCTCCCACGCAGAGGACCCAGGTTCGAACCTCATTCCATCCTGGAATTTTTTTCTTATTTAGTTTTTTTTCTTATTTCGAGCGATACTGGTTACGGACACCGGCGGCGGCGGCGGCGGCGGCGGCGGCGGACAACTACGGCGCCAAAAACGGCCGGTGAAATGATCTCATAACAGCTTTCGCTGTAAAAAAAGATGGTGGCTTTCGCATTCCAGACGTCCAAGGCTAATGCATAACTTATTGTAGGGTATGTGCGCAAAGCTCGGACGAACACAGGAAAAAACGATGTAGACAGAAGGAGCGCAAACTATCAACTGATTCAGTCAGCAGTATTGTAAACCTTTTCAGGCTTCATGGGAAAGGTTTGAAATTTACACACGAGATCCCTTCCGATGGTTCATTACAATTTTTAGATGTTACTTTACAAATCGGAAGACGCCATATTTGCTGGAAATATGCACCGCGAGCGCAGAAACCGCTTATGCCATTTGATTCTGCGCAATCAAAGATTGTAAAGAGGGCGATTGCAAGTTCGTGCCTTCATTCCGCTCTAACTAAATCATGTCCGCATACCATGCATGAAAGTTTCAATAATCAAGTTGGCAGGCTTCTAGCGGCCGGGTTCCCTTGTGAGGTAATCACAGCAGTGGCTGACAATCTTCTTAAGAAGATCAAAAATGATGGAAGACGTGGTGGCAGCACCGAGTGCCCACCGAAAAAGAAGCGCATTGTTGTGCCGTATATGCACAAGGTCGGCCATAACATGAAAAAAGTGGCAAATCGGCATGGCGTCGCTATGGTGTTTTCAGCACCCAAAAAGCTTGCCGGATTATGTTCAAGGATTGGCGGAAAGGAATCCCTACGCAATGGTTGCGGAATCAAGCATGCTGAAAGCTTTGTCAAATGTGCCACGAAAGTGGTGTATGAAATACCCCTCAAATGTGGAAAGTCCTACGTGGGACAAACGGGGCGTTGCATAAATGAGCGCGCCAAGGAGCATGCCTTGTCGGTTCGAAATGAAGATGGAGCGCACCTGCCCGCTCATTGCGGCACATGCTTAGGATGCGAGCCTTTGCTTAAAAAGATAAAGATTTTAGGAAGGAGTAGGAACAGATTGGGGCGGGAACTGTTGGAAGCTTTTATCATTAAAGAGAAGGGAGATGATTGCGTAAGCGATACTTCGGTTAACCTATATAAGGCAGAAGGCAATTTCTTGCGTAGGTTTTGCTTGACATGAGGTGGGCATGATTTCTTTGCTTTCTCTCCTTATCCACTTTTCTTGTGACGTTTGAAGAAGCTTATATAAGCTATTTCAAGAAAGAATAAATCAGTTGATAGTTTGCGCTCCTTCTGTCTACATCGTTTTTTCCTGTGTTCGTCCGAGCTTTGCGCACATACCCTACAATAAGTCATGCACCAACTCGCCCAACAAGAAGTTCTTCTAAGATACCTAATGCATAAGGGACCGGGCGAATTTTTTAAATGCGGAGCATTTCTTAGCGAACTTCTGCGACTTTGAGCGTATCTATCTATCTATCTATCTATCTATCTATCTATCTATCTATCTATCTATCTATCTATCTATCTATCTATCTATCTATCTATCTATCTATCTATCTATCTATCTATCTATCTATCTATCTGTCTGTCTGTCTGTCTGTCTGTCTGTCTGTCTGTCTGTCTATCTATCTATCTATCTATCTATCTATCTATCTATCTATCTATCTATCTATCTATCTATCTATCTATCTATCTATCTATCTATCTATCTATCTATCTATCTAGCCGCCTACGAATTTGTGCTCTCCTGCTCGTTTCGTTAATCGAATGTACACCAAAATTGGTATGGCATGACATGACTATGACGAACATGAATGACGAGTCATAACATGAAAATCATGACACGCATGTCATATACAGCATGACTTACGTGCCGCGCTCATGGTGCGCTGGCAGCCGTTTCGCTAGCTTGATCTACCCCGAAATTGGTATTGCGCGACGTGATTGTGTGACGAACATAAATAACACGACTTCACATGAAAATCATGACAAGCATGTCATGTACAGCATGACTTACGTGCCGCGCTCATGGTGCGCTGGTGGCCGTTTCGCTAGCTTGATCTATCCCGAAATTGGTATTGCGCGACGTGACTGTGTGACGAACATAAAAAAACACTAGCTAATATGAAAATCATGACACGCATGTCATGTACAGCATGACTTTCGTGCCACGATCATGGTGCGCTGGCGGCCGTTTCGCTGGCTTCATCTACCCCGAAATTGGTATGGCGCGACGTTACTGGTTAACGGACATAAATAACACGAGTTAGCGTGAAAATCATGACGCACATGTCATGTACAGCATGACTTACGTGCCGCGCTCATGGTGTGCTGGCGGCCGTTTCGCTAGCTTGGTCTACCCCGAAATTGGTATTGCGCGACGTTACTGTGTAACGAACACAAATAACATGAGTGGCACGCATTTTCCTCATTGACAGACAAGACGATGTATGCAGCTCTTTGCTGGCTGCTTCGCATTACATCGATTCCCACAATGCGTGGGATCTGGCGGCTTTTCTTTTTAAATGCGAAGCATTTCTTAGCGAACTTCTGCGACTTTGAGCGTATCTATCTATCTATCTATCTATCTATCTATCTATCTATCTATCTATCTATCTATCTATCTATCTATCTATCTATCTATCTATCTATCTATCTACCCGCCTACGACTTTGTGCTCTCCTGGTCGCTTGGTTCATCGAATGTTCACCAAAACTGGTATGGCGTAAGATGACTGTATGACGAACATAAATGACAAGTCATAACATGAAAATCATGACACGCATGTCATGTACAGCATGATTTACATGCTACGCTCATGGTGCGCTGGCGGCCGTTTCGCTAGCTTTAGATACACCAAAATTGGTATCTTGCGACGTGACCGTGTAACGAACATAAATAACACGAGATAACATGAAAATCATGACACGCGTGTCATGTGCAGCATGACTTACGTGGCACGCTCATGGGGCGCTGGCGGCCGTTTCGCTAGCTTTAGATACACCAAAATTGGTATCTTGCGACGTGACCGTGTAACGAACATAAATAACACGAGATAACATGAAAATCATGACACGCATGTCATGTGCAGCATGACTTACGTGGCACGCTCATGGGGCGCTGGCGACAGTTTCGCTAGCTTGATCTACCCCGAAATTGGTATTGCGCGACGTGACTGTATGATGAACATAAAAACTCGAGTTAACATGAAAATCATGACACGCATGTCATGTACAGCATGACTTACGTGCCACGCTCATGGGGCGCTGGCGGCGGTTTCGCTAGATTTATATACACCAAAATTGGTATCTTGTGACGTGACTGTGCGACGAACATAAAAACACGAGTTAACATGACAATCATGACACGCATGTCATGTACAGCATGACTTACGTGCCACACTCATGGGGCGCTGGCGGCGGTTTCGCTAGATTTATAAACACCAGAATTGGTATCTTGTGACGTGACTGTGTAACGAACATAAATAACACGAGTTAACATGAAAATCATGACACGCATGTCATGTACAGCATGACTTACGTGCCACGCTCATGGAGCGCTGGCGGCCATTTCGCTAGCTTGCTCTACCCCGAAATTGGTATTGCGCGACGTGACTGTGTGGCGAACATAAAAACACGAGTTAACATGAAAATCATGACACGCATGTCACGTACAGCATGACTTACGTGCCACGCTCATGGGGCGCTGGCGGCCGTTTCGCTAGCTTGATCTACCCCGAAATTGGCATTGCGCGACGTGAGTATGTGACGAACATAATAACACGAGTTAACATGAAAGTCATGACACGTATGTCATGTACAGCATGACTTGCGTGCCACGCTCATGGGGCGCTGGCGGCCGTTTCTCTAGCTTGATCGACCCCGAAGTTGGTATTGCGCAACGTTACTGTGTGACGAACATAAATAATAGGAGTTAACATGAAAACCATGACACGCATTTTCCTCAATGACGTACAAGACGATGTATGCAGCTCTTTGCTGGCTGCTTCGCATTACATCGATTCCCACAATGCGTGGGATCTGCCGGCTTTTTTTTTTTTTTGTTCTTGTGTTTCGTTCAGTAGCGCTACTTGAGATCATGCTCAGAGTAAAACAGATAGCCCTACCTTCAGTTCGATTAAGATACGGTAGGACATGGCTCAAAAAACGCGATTTAGAAAGAAATAAACAAAACTAAATTAATTTCTTTCGGTGAAGCGAGTACCTCCATTCTTTGTAGTACCATATATCGTGACTACTCGTAACGTGACTTTTCAATGTACAAGTCACGGCTCCTTATAACACCGCGCTCGAAGCCGCGGAAAGAAAAATGAAAATCTTCGGACGAAATTGCCTGCCTCCACCCGCTCGAAGCGGCAGTATAGTTTACAGTAAGAAAGGAGGAAAACTGTCCAAGGGGCTCAATTCTTTTGTTAGATACAACCTAATCAACTCAACAGACACTTAAGACAAGGAAAGTGCAGGGGACGTTATTCGTTATTTTTAACTGTAGTGTAGTGATTATGACACAAATGGAAATTGCATTAAAGTGAACGAAAAAAAAAAAACCTTGCCATCGGTGGGGCCCGAACTCCGAACCTTCGAATTACAGTGGCGTTCTTGACAGTGAAAACCATAAAAAAAGCGTATGCTTGGGCCTGTGTGTAATTCATGTTTCACTTTTTAGCGCAAGAACGAACAAGAACGAAAGGCGCTGTGTCCGCGCCGCTTTTCGTTCCTCGTTTGTGCGCTAAAAAGTGAAACAAGAAAGAAGTGAAGACCAGTTATGAGCACTGCTCACGCAAATTCGCTCAGTCGTTCTCAGGCTCCGCCGGCTAGGTCGTGTGAAGCAAGTGCATTGCCACGAAGACGCTTAGCGCAGACGTCGAACATACCGTAGAAGAATCGAGTGTTGGGCCTGTTGGTATACATACTTTGCGAGAACGACAAACCCGGGCTTGAAGGACGCGTACACAAGAGGAGGAAATTTCACGAACATGCACGCTGGGTGTTGTTCGCAGAGTGTGTGTTCCTGAAATTTCCTCCTCCTGTGCACGCGTCCTTGGGGGCTGGGATCGTCGTTCTTTCAAAAGTGTACATACACCAATGTACTACTACAAGTTTGGTTTAATGGAATACTTGATCAAGGCAACATCTCCCCCTAAACTTTATTTTTTATTTTGATCGCCTGAACCCTTTTATCCTGAGATATAGGAGGTATACTCAATGAGCAGCACAAAAAAAAGATACAGAAGAAAAACGAGGGATAAAAGGAAGAAGACGGGACGAGCGCACGTCCCGTGTTCTTCTTCCTTCCATCTCTCTCTTTTTTCCGCACTGTTACCTAAGTAAGCAACCGGTAAACTAGCCCACTTTTGTACTCTACTAAACTACATAGGAGGCATTCCCGTGACTTCAATACTGGATCATCATTGCACGATTCGCAGCTGTCGCTGCGCTTCTGGAGATAAACAGACCGAAATATAACGCAGCTTTTCTTCGCGCTGGCAGTGCAACAAAACGGCAGCCCCCATGAAGTGATCGTTCCGTAACACCGTCTCTATTTCTCTCTCCCTCATTCATTCTTTCGCGTCGCAAAACAAAGAGGATAAACGCTGTTCTCTGCAAAAAGCAGCGGCCACTTCCTTTGATATACGATACTACCAACCAAGACGTCGAGGTGACTGCTTTATGTCTATGTTACTCAACTTAAAGCTTTCATTTCGCACTCCCTGCGGACCACTTCCTCTCTCTCTGCATTGAGAGAGAGGAGGTAAGGGCACTCGAGAAATGCTGCTTCGTTCGTAATGTCTGCGCAATGCCACGTGTCCTAACTGTCTTTGTATACTTGAGATTATAACGTCGAGCCGTTTTGCAATACACCAGCTCAGAAAGCGCGCTTGCTTCTGTTCTCTTTTTTGTTCGAAGCTATGCAGCGGCCTTTTCCTTTTCCAGGCGTCAGATGAAGAGCTTCGCTCTTAGGACTGCGTGCCTTTCGCACTTGTTAGAGCACCTGCCGCGCTCTGGGAGTTGCGCAGGAAAAAGGAACGTTACGCGGCGTTTGTTTGATATATAGATATAAGAAATAGCGCTGGGTCGGACGATGCCGTACTTAGCTCTTGCGAAATGACACGTTCCCAGAAATCAACCGTTCGGACAGTAAGACACGCGAGCAATGGAGGAGGCACAGAAGGAAAGAAGGAAAAAGAGAAAATGAGTGAGATATACCCCGGTCACTCACCCGTTCCTCTCTCACTCCGGGATTGCGCAATCCTTGAGCGCGTGGACTCGAGCTGGATCCGAGGTAGGCTTTTGCTGCTTCGGGAACGAAATTTTCCAGGATGGTGACGACACACGAACAGGGCGTACTTTCTCTCGTTCCGAGCGTGCCCGTGTATTACGATTGTGCCCGATGACTCCGTTGGCGCCTCCTTTCTTTTATTGCCTTCTTCGTTGACAGACGAGGAACGAAAATTTTACTGGTATTTCATCCTTCGACTTCGCCGCGGATTCACTTGATGCGTTTCAAAGCGGCCGATAACGGTCGTAGATTTCTTTTTCTCGTCTCTGTTTTGCAGACGTTACGGAGTTGCGACACTCCTGTTCCACGTGCCGTGCGTTTCGTCAGACTTTGGACGCGTCCCAGCGTTCTCGTTTAAATCGACTTCAAAAGCGACGCATTTAGGAATGCTATTTCACTAGTCGTTTTCTGTGTGCACTTGCGCAAGGCCAGGATTTGCGACGTATACACACACCAATGACGAACAATGAAGTCGGGGACGAGCGCACAGCCCCCTTTTTTTTTTATTCTATTTGGTTGCCATCTCTCCCAATTTCGCTCATGCGTGAAGGTCGGGTTTGGGACACAAAACGCATTCGGGGGATGGGAGGTACAGTTTACGCTGAGCCGATATTTGCTCGCTGATCTAGGACTACTCGAAAAGACGTAGAAATCAATTTGATGGTTCCGAAAATAAACGCAGTTTGGCGTTCTTCAATCTGTGAGCGCTTTCGACAGAGCCGCGCAGTTGCATTACTTGCGTAACAGCGCCAAACGCCGAAACAAAACTGCTTTACGTTCTGTGCTCTCCGTGCTCAGAGGGCGAAAGCAAAAAGACGCGACCGAACGTAACTGCGTGCAAAACGGTGCAAATGGAGTGGTCGTCGACCGAGCATGGTTTCCTTTCCTCTGTCCCTCTTCTCTATATTAATACTTCTTTGTATTTTCAGTTCGCTTCCTCCACGTGCACTTTTCCTTAACGAAACTTGCGCAAGTTTGACTGGGTCGGTCGGTCGGTGGGTCCGCCGGTCTGGCCGCCCGCTTTCCAAACGAGATCGGCATGCAACGCCCCACTAAAAGAGCTAAAGAGAAGAAGAAGCGGAGGAGGGGAAAGACGATTTCAAAACACGGATTCCCACGCCGCCCCCATCCCCACCGGCGGCACAAACACGCACACACACACACACACACACAGACACCGAAGCGACCCCGACGGCCGGGCGTCCACACAGGTTGCGCAAGCGAGCGGCCCAAACGCTTTCCCCCAGTTCTTGGCCAGCGAAGTCGACGTGGGGGCGAGGAGTGCTCCGCCGGCCGCACCGCACGTGCGACCAGCGCGATACAGTGGAGAGGTGGTGGCGGCGCGCTCCTTCGCAGGCCGACGCCGCGCTCGAGTCCGGGGCTCTCATTCGCAGAAGCGAACCGACGCCGAGGGTCCCCCTTCTTCTTCTCTCTCTTCGGGACCCCGGGTCCCCTCTCATTTTCGGGCCCGGTCTGCAACGTATGAGCACACGCGCCGCCGCTCTCGGCTGCGCATGCGTTTTCGAGGGCGGGACGCGCGGCGACCACGCGAGTCTCGGCCCCGGAGGATCGATGCTGCCGGACTCCCGCCGTCAAAGACGGGCCCACAGCCGCTGGTCTGTTGTGGCCCGAACACGGTATGCGGGGCGAGCGTTCGAGAAAGAGTTGAATGCATACAAGATCGTGGGAAATTTTCTCTGCGTGCCCCGCAGCAAGGAGACAAACTCGCGCTTGTCTGTATTCTTCCTCACGTCCTTGTCTGTTGTGTGCGCGCTGAGAGAATTTCCCATAGTGAATTCACACCAATTCGCCCAGTTTTCTTCACTTTTACATTACATATAAGATCGCGCGCTGAAACCTTTTTGCTCGCTCCTGCAAGACGGTGCCTTCTTAAACTGGCACTCTAGGACACGAGTAGCGTCTGCACTGAACGCGCACTGTTGAACAAGTTTCGTCTGCTCTTCATGCGGAGGAGCCAGGAACACAGTTCTTTGAATATAAACAAAAGTTTGTTCACTGCAGCCAAGATAGTGTCCGGTATACAAGTGAAGAAAAAGAACATGACAAAAGAATACAGTGCTCTTGATATTAACACTAGAAATTCCGTGCCAGTAGTTTCACGAGCTGTTAACAAAGTGCCACATTACTGTAGCCCCCCGCCCCCTCAGTGCACTGGCGGGCGTGGCTCGCGTCGGTTGCTCCCGCCGAACAGCTGGCTCTGGTCCGCTTAGCGGAAGAGCACGTTTATGTTTTCATCTTACTTCTAATAAAGTCCTTTCTCTATTTTCACCCTCTCTCTCTCTCTCTCTCTCTCCCACTCCTAACTAAGTAATTCACGAAGCCGGTTTCATAGAAACTAGAGGGAAGGGTGAGAGCGGACAGTAGAGAGCTTGAAGTGTCAAATGTTCTTTGAGTCGGCTAAATATAGTAATCCAAGTTTAGGAGCGCCAGCCTCTAGCAAACAGGTGTGAGCAGCAGCCAGGTTTCGTTCTAGCCCTTCGCACTTGAAGCATTACATGCTAAGCCTACGCGTTCATCGCATAGGAAGGGACCTTGCTAATCCACGTCTCCTAGCAGCCTCAGTTAGGCCGCGACGCCGGTAGCGAGAGTAGCTGACGAGAAACCAGCTTCGCTAACGGGTAATAAAAGGACCTGCGCAGATCCCACGCACTATATGGGAATTAGTGTAAGCGAAGATCTGATCAACGGGAGAGATCTAACGCTTCATCACGTCGAACGCGTGCCGTAATAGTGCTCGGGTCATCGGTTCGTCTTTGTGGCTTCGTGTGTGCACACTGTTTGAAGATGCAGTTACTCCACCTAGCCCAAATTGCGACGTTTCCCGTGAGAGTCAGTTATTATGGCGGCTTATAACTCGTAGAGCAAAGATGAGTTTTATGCAGGACCGATATTCTCGAGCGATCACCCTGTGATACAACAACCGTTGCGACATTTCTGGTGACACGGCACAGATACAAGTGCCGCGTAGTACACGCCACACTGCGCGTCTAAGTGGTCTAGAGTGTTCCTTGCAGTGAATGCGAATAACGAGCTTTACATGGTGACAGAAACGCGCTCAGAAGTACGTGCCAACGTACTTCTGTGAAGTAGTTGCTCCTAGTCACGCGACGGCCCGCAAATGTAATCGTACACCCACGACAGTGAAATCTACTTGGCGAGACAGCCGACGGCAGCGACGACTGTATATACCAAATGACAGGGAGCTAGGCAAAGAAAATGATCGCGTCAAATATGCCACCAACGGATGACTGCGAACAGATTAGCCATAAGTGCGTTCCTTTTGGTGCATCAACTTCGGTTCTATATATAATGAAAATCAACTTGGAATCGTTCAAGATTGGCCGACCAAACTTTGTGTAGGGGGAGATCTTGCGAGTTCTACTCCCAGTCATGTATGTTGTTTCTAGCAGTCTCACTGTCAGTTTTCACGAATAGAACACCGGTATCTCGGTGAGAGCACGTAGGAAGAACACAGCCACGCTTCATCATTCGAGCCGCGCTCCCTATGGTTTCGATTTCGAAATTTCGCTGCAGTTTTCAAACAAAAGTGGGAGGTCTGAAACAAAAAAGGTGGTCTAAATGACCGCTTGACAAAGTTCTTGAATCAAAGATCAAAACATTTTGCTGCCCTGCGGTTATCGTCTATTTCTGAAATAAAAATGAGTTCAGTAAGCTCTTCGGTAAACGAAACAACTGCCAGCGTTCTTCATTGGTCGCATGAGGCAGTTATACAGTTCTCTGCTTGGTGAGAAAAACCTTCAAATATATCCCTTCCTTCAGCATGATAACTCTGAACTTTCATGTAACTGTTCTTTTCGCAGTTTTTTGCCGCTTACAAGCTGAAATACAAATAGCCTATGACTTTCCAACCTACGCCTATTTTCCAACCTACGCCTATATTTAGGCACGCCTGTGTCTGGGCGTTCATCGCTTTACTGTCTGCTGATGAAGCAAAACTTGCATCACCGACGCTCGCTACACAGGCCTTACAAAAGCAGATATATCGACTTAACCTGTAATAAATTACAAGAAATTATGCAATTATGGTCTTGCTCCAGTTTAATATCTTCCTTATCGGACATCACTCTAAACATCACACTTAATTATACGGGCGCTTTCTGATGGACTATGTTTGGTGAAACATAGGAAAGGGCGCGAATTGCAGGGGCTCTGAAACAGTCCTAAAGTTTGTGTGCCAATTTAAGTGGGTAGTAAAGTGTGTGTGCCAATTTAAGTATCTCTGGGTAAAGTGTGCAATAGAACGCACTGGCGCCGCCTCACCGACTTTTCAGCCGACCCCGCATTTGGGACTTGGCATGTATTTTGGGACGTCAGTCGTGTGACCATTCGGTTTGGCTTAGTGTTTATACCGGAGGGGAAAACGTCAGCAGTCTGGCTTGTGGCGGCACCTGGTGGCGCCGAGATGAAGCAGACAAACATTGAGCGTGGCCTCCGCGATCTTCCACGTGCAGGCAGACAGTCACAGAAGGCGAAGCTTACCCCTGACCATTCGGCAAAGCAGGACTTGAAGAGAGGGGAACCTTTAATCGGCCATAGCTCGCTTTGTGCATGCTACTTCGTTTAAAGTACCGTGCGAATGATTTAGTCTAGTTGTCGCTTAAAAGTTAGAATAATTTCGTTCAGGAAACGCGCAACAAAAACATAAATATACAGGCATTTGTTCTCTCTACATTTGCCCTTCTTCGTGTTAATTAGCGCGCCTTTTCTATTAAGTAACTAATTATTTAACTTGAAACCATTGCGTGCCAGGCACTCCTTGACGCAATCACTCCTTAATTTGTGGCGTAACACAATGAAGAAAAAGAAAGCTTTGTTTTCGACCAAGCTGTATTGATTTTTAAGTACACTGACAACTGCCGCTGCATAGTTCCGTTTGCTGTACTTGTGCGCACAAACGGTCATGAACGAGACCTGTCGCAATAGAAACCTTTCCTTAACAATGGTGTATCGCTTCGCATCGGTTTCGACATCTCGAGCAGATGGACATGTCATTCATCGCTACACCACGATGCGTGTAACGCTTCCGGGAACTCGACTACACACTTCCCGCTCGCGATGCGGAAGTGTTGCACGCGCGTGCAATCGCACATACGCCGTGTCAGCTGCCGCAGTGGCCCACGCTTCTCGCCGCTTGCCACGAGGTCACGCGCTCGATTACTGACCGCTTGCGCGGCCCCGTTTCGTCGCTGAGGCGCAATGCAAATGAGTCCGCGAGCTGAAACTTCGACGAGCACCACTCTAAAGCATTCATGAAGCCCCGAATGCGTTCCGTATAGTTCCCGAGTGCCGCATTTCTTCGATCAGCATTTCCTTGGCGTCGTCTGCTTCGAGGCGAAAGTCGTACGATTAGTGGCCCAGCCCGAACACAGTTCGCAAGCTTCATACTGCACTGTATGCAGC